>NW_010110484.1:15679-33768 GCF_000699245.1 Pterocles gutturalis | reverse complement strand
CTGCTGACTGATGTCATGTAATTCCTGAACAAATTAAGTTTGGGATGAGAAAAACAAGAACTATTGCAGCCCTTCAAGTATTTTACTCTCTTGAAGAAAAACTTAGTGAACTAAATAGCTCAAGCATTAATATAACATGAATTTGCTGAACTCCTGAAGTTCATAATCAGTTGTACAAGAAAACCATTTGAAGGAAACAATTTTTTTTTTAACAGAGAGGTTCTTTGACATATAAAATTATTCTAATAGTAAAGATATCTTCCTTCACTTTCTTCTTCAAAGGTAAAGACATGAATAGTCTTATATTAACAAAAATTATGCACTTCACATACATTTCTTGTGTTGACAGGACTTAAACAAGAATAGACTGTGAAGACATAAAGGAAAGCTTAGAACTTGCTTAGGCAAGAAAGTAGTTAAAACCCTGTTAGCATCGATTAGAAGTAAAACCACTGAAATCTGTTTGGATTTAAGGGCTTAGCTGTTTTGATCTCTGTGGTGTATGTTTAAAATGTCTAGCTGTCTATATATTGTATTAATTGATTCTTTCATACATTCACTTGTTTCAGTAGGCATTACGCCTTTTCTGTGAAATGAACAAAGCGTTCATTCAGCTGCTACATTTTCACATAATTATTCTGCATCTATACACCACCATAAATAAAAGGATATAGATAGATACGCCACCTTGCAAATAGAAATAAAAGGCGGTTCTAGACTGTAGGAGTTTGAAACTAGCATAGATAAGATAAAGCACTAGAAAGCAGCTTAGATGTAGGAGGGTGTGGAAAAACCACTGGGGGGAAGAACAAAAGACGGAAGTATGTTGTAAGAGGTGGGCTTTAAGGTGGTGTTATAGTAATAGTGGACATTTTCTTGTATATCCTTCTAAGTTTTTAGCTTTCTGTAAGTCATTTACTAATAAATCTCCAACCACCTCTGCAAGATTAAAGGTAATGCTACTACATTCCAACCTTTCTTATGCTATATCCTTCTAAGTTTTTAGCTTTCTGTAAGTCATTTACTAATAAATCTCCAACCACCTCTGCAAGATAAGGTTGGAATGTAGTAGCATTACCTTTATCTTATGCTTGGCAGCTGCAGAGTTTCACAATTGGGATTACAGTGAAGTGTGTTGCATCTGTCTCGGAGCACAGACTGAAAGTCAGCATTACAGGCATAGGCTTTTAGCCTGGGCAGCCCAGCAGCCATTCAGTTCTTCTCTTATTTAAGTATGGATTTGAGAAATAGTTGGTAAATGCTATGAAAAGGGGAAAATAAAATCAACTGCATGGAATATATTAAGAGAAACACAGCGGCAAGCAGAAACATATGCGAGGCATTACTGAAAGAATTAAAAGGAATATCTAGAACAGGGACTGTTTGTAAATTCCTTAGTAATTAAAGAAACCTTCATTCAGTTTAGTTTTATTTGCCTCAAATGCAATTTAAGCTAATCAACTTCACAGTTTATTTAGAATTAATTTCCCTGTGTATGGCCATGTGGAAGGGCCCTATAGATTCCAACAGGAAGATGGCTTTTCCTCTGGAAACTTACTGGAGCATGGGGAGAATAGTACTTCAGCATCAGTGTTTGAAATACAGCAAAGAGGAAAAGGTTGTTGCTGTTGAAGTGCTGGTGGATGGGGAGAAAAATGTAATTGCCTTTTTGATTTGGAGGGCATTTGTAAGAGAAGTTTCACTTTGAAATTAAGGATTTTTTTGCAGTAGTAGGGTATTTAAAGGGAGACAGATTAATAGAAACATAAAACTGACAGTCTTGGCATCAGCATTATAGATATAATGGCTCAAACTGAGAAGGTAAAATACAGAGTAGACTATTCAGAATGAGAGTATAGATGAAAAAGAAAGTAAGTGATGAACTGGGGTACATAAAGCTTGGGGCTTTTAAAATGTGCCAGCAAGACATTTGGGATTTTAGAAGAGCTGTATGTCTCAGTAGCCTGTGGGATGAGGAATAAATCAGTTAACGGCAACACGCACATCAGTGGGAATGGGAATAGAATGCTACAACTCTAACTGATAGGAAGTGGCTCCTAAAAGCAACTTTGTGATGTATTAGAGGCAGCAGAACTAAGGGAAGACCGAGAGGGAACCAGAGGAGAAGCTGAGTGATGGGTGAGAACATAAAGCAATAATGAACTTTAAAGATTATTGAGAAGAAAAGACTGAAGAGAAGCTGTCTGAAAGAAGCCTCCCCTTGATTTTGTCCAAGAGGGAAGAATATTCAGGGACCACTAGTTTCCCACATCTTAAAATACTTGTAATAGGGTGTTTCTGTAATACATACGTTGACTCTTTTGTGGCTGAAAGCAATTACTTATGAGTGAAAAATTACCACCTTCTATCAGAACCCCATTTAAACTCCTTATGTACATCTTCATCTTCCCAGTTACTGTCTTTGCTCTGGGAAGTTTTTTCTGAATTTCTTCTTGCTCATTTGTATTCTTTTTCATTTAATGTTTAATTTATTCTCTCAAAGTGAAAAAAAAACACCACAGCTTTAATTTTTTTTCAGAAGACCTTGGCTTTCATGAATGCACCATTGCTGATTATTTTGAAGTAGTAATTGGACACTGCTGCTTTACATTTTGATTTTTGAGACTGATACAGCTAGCCTAAAGTTTTCTTAAGTTTTAAGTATGTTAAATGTTAACAAAAGTGTTTGAATTTATTTTGTAGGTGTTTAATGTATATAACAGAATAAAGTAGATATTGACAAAGTGATGATTTTAAATATTCAAACTTTGATAAAGGTAGTTATATATTTTTCAATTACAACTTTTAAAAGTCTTAAATTTTATTCACAGCTTTGAACTTTAAAAAATTACCCTACTCTGTAGAATAAAATATATAAAAATGTAAGACAGTCACTAAACTGGAAAGTTTTATAATTTTAAATTGCAGGTTAGTCATAGTCCTGTCAAAGAGCCAGGTATTAGGTCAGCATCTCATGCCAACATCTTCAGGAAGACCCTGGCAACACTGTTGATCTATTAATGAATTCTCAGCCCCAATATTTGTTCAAACTTAGCTGTGCAAGGGGCATTCATAATAGTTTTATATTTTTACTGTAATAAAAGATTTCAGAGAAAAAGCAGCATCCAGCTTGAGTTTGTACAAATTATTTCACAGTTCTTTGTGTCACTTCTGTTTTTTTACTGAGAGCATGCTTGATTCTTCATGCATCTAAAAATGTCTCAAGTTGTTGACAAATACAATTAACACTACTGTCTGGTATATGTTTGTAAATTATGTGCCAGTGGAAAGGATACAGTTTGCAGGGTGTTCAAGAGTTTGCTTTTAGGAAGGGTTTTGATGGCACAGAAATGTCAAACAAAGTCAAGGAGAAGCTTGGGCAAGAGAGCCGTGCCTAAATCAGGGAGATGAAGGTGAGACAAGAAGAAATAGCCACTAAATCACATGTGTTATCAGGCCAAGTTCTTCTCCCTTCATGTTGGTGGGGTTTTTTTGTTTTATTTATTATAGGCCTTTTTCCTGATGTGGGTGGAGGATATTTCTTGCCAAGACTATCAGGAAAGATTGGCTACTATCTTGCACTAACAGGATTTAGGCTGAAAGGAAGAGATGTACAGAAAGCTGGCATCGCTACACATTTTGTAGACTCTGAAAAGGTAAGCTGCTAACCAGTGCTAGCAAGGGCGCAGCCTACAACCGTCATGACAAGTTTGAGCTGTGCAGCACACCAATGTACTTTCACCAACTCGGGTGTGTGCAGAGGAACAATTCTATTAGCTGGCGGTGCACTGGGAACAGGGGTCATAAAATACTCTCAAGCTGTCATTATAACACTTGCCAGCTAGCAATAGCTTTGCTTGGAAGAGGAAAAGACAGCGAATGCTGCTGTCTTCATGAGTTGACGGTTGAAGGGCATAATTGAAGTTGCTTGAAAAATTGTACAATTTAGACAGTGTCTGAAATTAGAGACTACTTATACAACTGCAAAGTTTTTAATCTAGGTAACACCCCATTAATGTGTTCTTTATCCATCTCCTTAACAGATACCCTATTTGTTTCTTACAGTGGCTGTAAAAG
Source organism: Pterocles gutturalis (assembly GCF_000699245.1). NCBI lineage: Eukaryota > Metazoa > Chordata > Aves > Pterocliformes > Pteroclidae > Pterocles > Pterocles gutturalis. The sequence goes on along the minus strand of NW_010110484.1, from coordinate 29,691 downwards.
TGTAAAAATTAGTATATTTCATAAAGTCAGAGTCATAATGTTCCAGTAACTTGCACAGACATAAGTGAAGGAGAAACAATGACTTCTCCGTGTAAAAATCCGTGACTATCACTGTGGAGCTGGTTAGATACTATTTTGAGCATAGCCTGGTTGCCAGACTCCTGCTGTTTCCTCTCAGATTGTTGTAGGCTGGGTTTACCTGCTGCAGCTGAGGCACTGCACTGTGGGTCTGCTTGGGAAGCAGAGTTCTTTGCTGATCACTGCAGACATAATTAAATTCAGATTGTTCAGTCCTGGAAAGTGAACTCTGGCTCCTTGTTTACTTGGTGCCTCTTCAAAGTCTCTCCAGAAGCTGGGAGTGGGGTGGTGTTTATGTACATATATGCTATATAGTACTATTACCACAGCAGTAATAATCCAAGTAGTACATTTTGGTTTACTTACTTTTAATTAAATCTTACTTTTAATAGCTACCTGCCTTAGAGAAAGACCTGATAGCACTGAAATCTCCTTCAACGGAAAATATTGCAGACTTACTGAACTCTTACCATGTGAAGGTAATCTCATCAGTTACTTAAATCAAGCAGAATTGTTAAATATATGTAAATATAAATTAGTTTTTATCCATGCTACTGATCATTTGTTTTATGGTTAAAAAATAATGAGTTTCTAAACTCTTTGCACTCTATAAATTACTAATTTGTAGTACTAATGCCTACACTGGTCAAAATTAAAATTTCCAAGTCTTTCTTCATTTTTTATTCATTTTGGATACCCCTTAAATTCCTATTGTGATCATCTTGCTCTTTTTCTATGTATGTAAGTTTCCAGCCAGTAGCATGATGATGCAGGAAATATATTGCTGCTTAATTTTTTCCCTGTTATTCTTGGATTTCTAGCATGCTTTCCAGGAGGCAAAATAGATAGCCACTAGGAGACTGGAAGTTGTACATGATGGCAAGTGTGATCTGGGGGCTTAGCCTGAAATTCAGGGATTCTGACAAACACAAATGACAGGTAGAACTACTGGCCTAGCCCTGTGGCTGAAGAACTTATAGTGCCAGTTATTAATTGCTATACCACTCACTTGGAAGTGGATGTTATGTTCCCATTGCAGAAACTTTTTCAACCTAAACAAATATTTTGGTAGCTTGATGCGTTTGATGTAAGTTTTAGCGTTATTTTGATGCAGACTGTCTGCAGTCCAGATTTGAAGCCTCAATTTAAAGACTCAAGCTGTTCCTGTAATTTCTCAAATATTTTATATGTCCGCAACCTTGAGATAATTGAAAAACTGTGAATAAGCACAGCCGTTATCAATAGGATAAGTACTTGCATAGTGCAGATACTTTGTGCAGAAAGCACCTGAGGTCTTAAAGCCATATTTTCAGCGGGACAAAGGTGCTGTTTTCCCAGTGGGCAAACCCACAGTTCTGTTGTGATTTTGAAGGTGAACGTAACTGTATTGATAATACAGAATTAGTATTTGTATTAGCCCCATGTAACAATGGCCATGAATATAAAAGTTTTTAGCTTTACAATCAGTTTATTCAGTGGCTATTTTAGGTGTTCTGATGTGCATTGTAATTTTATTTCAAAAGAATGGAAACTTCTGGAATTAAATCAGGATTCAATGTAACCAGTCAATCCGAGTATTACTCCCCAGTTGTTTGGCTTTAAAATGAGTAGTGTCTCCTCTTGTTATTTCTGTTTGGGAAATACTAAGTTCATATATAAAGATTAATTAGAAAACAAATGGGATAAGCTAATATACATATTAGTACTGAATATTTTGACAAGATAGCTATAGCATAGGAGTAATTATATGTTGCACTATGCTGCTTAACAAGACAACATTGAATGGAGAAGGAAGCTGTGTATTTTTAGTTATCAGAGCTGAAATGCAGGGAGCCTTCTGAGCTTCAGCTGCTGTTACTGAAACATCTGTTATGTTCTAAACCCCTTAATTCCAGAAGAGAGGAAACATTTGACAGCCTTTCCGCATAAGGCCAGCAGATCTTTCACTCTTTAGTTGACAAATAAAATTTAGTAAAGTGACAGAGAAAAGATAAGGAAGAGAAGTGCATTTTTTGTTGTTTTTTTAAAAATCCATATATACATGCCTGTATATTTAAGCAAAACAAACTTTAAAAAAATGTTCTCAGATTTTCAAGTACATTTATCTACACTGGCTTTCTTCATGTATTTGATACAAATGTAGTAATAGAATAATGATTACTCATGTGTAAGATAACCGCACAGTCAAATATTCATACATAGTAGCTCAGAGCAAGCTCTGCATTATGAGGTGACATCTTTAACATTCACAAGATAAAGTGACAAGTTCATTTGTACACACTGCAAAATTATAATTCATTTAAAATGTCAGTGTCTTATGAATATTAAATATTCATTTGATATTTCAGTGACACAAATAACTTAAATTTTTCAGTAGTGATAAGCTTTTCAGTCTCAAATAACTAAAGTATGTATTTGCTTTTTAAATAGAGCAAAGTTGATGAAGAAAAGAAGTTTGTACTTGATGAACATATGGAGAAGATTAACAGGTATTTGGCAATCTTTCTTATTTATTCTATTGGATAGAGAAATTGAAGTTAAATCCAGCAACAGTATTAGTGTTACACAGATAAGGTGATGGAAATGACATTCAAGTTAGTCATTTAGACTTTTTTGGTTTTAGGGAGCTTATTAAATATTTCACTTGTCAGTATATTAAATACTTCAGCATATTTGCCTGATTCATACACCATTATACTAAGCAACTACCCTACAGCACATTAAAATGAACATTTTGTATAGAAATTGGATGGGGATTTGTGAAAGTGTTCAGATGGACAGGAAATGATACATAGTGCACTTATACCCATTGGAACAATGCCACTTCCATGATTGTTTGGAATTTCTGGGTATCGGAAAGGGAAGGAGAAGTGAGGGTGATAAAAAGCATCTAAAACTCTTCACAAAGGATGGCACGAACTAACTTTAGAGACAAAAGATGTTGACACTTAACCAGTAGAATGGAGCTGATAGCTAAAGATTTGATGTGTTATAAAAATACAGATAAGACTGATGGTAATTAAAGTTTCTGGATAAATATCAGAGTTCGTAAGTGAGGTGTATTGAAATGCTAGAGATCGGCAAAGGAAGAGGAGATGCCTGTCAACTGGGTTACTTAAAACTGAACAACAGGGAACACATTGCTAAGAAAAACCCAATCAGCTGGTTACGCTCTGTTTTTAATTTCTGTGCTACTAGTGCTTCATAGGGAAGAGGAAGGCTGAAGCAGTTCATTCATTTATTAACTAATTTTTTTCTTTTAGTCTTTTTTCAGCAAATACTATGGAAGAAATTGTTAAAAAATTAAAGCAAGATGGTTCTCCTTTTGCCATCAAGCAACTAGAGGTAATGTCTTCTATGTTGTTTTTGTTACAGATTTTAAGTCTGGTTCTGTACTTTTTTATTATGGGGCAGACTTTGGTCACCTTATTAACACAATGAATACTATGTAACACCAGTAGGACATGGGAATGAGATCCTCAGGTTCTCACATATAGTCCTGTGGGATCATCAGTAGTTTTACTCAGACAAGAATATTCTTCTGTAAAAGCACACAATGTGAATACCATCATACGTTGCATAAAATCGTAATCTAGTAAAAGACAAACTCCCTTTCCCTTTTCCCCTCCCCATGATCAAGGGGTTGCTGGTGACACAGGCTCCTTTTATAGCTTCTCATTTTATTGCCAAGGGCTGAAATAAAACAGGGCCAGAAGAACGTTGTTCATTTTCTTCCATTTTAGAGACCTCATTTGAGTAAACGGCAAGCAATATATCATCACAAAGTATTTTTTTAATCTTTCTAATGCATTTCTGAGTCAGATGTAGGCCCTACTCAAAAAGTGTACAGTAATACACACTTCAGCCTCAAAAGCAAAAAGCAATTCATTTTTAAGTAATGTGTGTGTTTTCTCTTTTTCCTTTAAATATCTGTAATCAGGTACCTTGTAAAAATTTGTCTTGGAGCTATTAAAATATAACTTACAAAGTTATGATTTTGTGTAACTGATTTTTTTTTTAATTCCTGAACAAAAAAATGGCTCTGTCATTGCTTCTTTGGTTTTCTTATTTAATGTCTGTATAGCAGGTTTTTTTTCTTTCATATTAGTTGTAAATGAATGACTGTCCTTGGAGTTGACAGAAGCTCCTAAATTGTCTGTTGTCTGTTCAGGAAATGAGACTGTTAATGAGTTGCTTCTATCCATACAGAAATTTGTGGAAAAAACAAACAAAACACCTCCACATTTTCTAGCAGGTGCAAAGCTTATTAGTGGGAACAAGTACATAAATTTCAGACAACTTTCTAATAGCACAGATTCTGTGCAAAGCAGTAGGATTCAGTAAATCTGTAGTATCAGATACTTAGTTTCTTCTGTGAAAGATCCAAAAAACTGAAAAAAGGAAAATGCATTTGGGGTGAGTGTGGGAGTAGGTTAAAAAGGCATTCAGGTGTAAATCTGCCTTTTCCAGGAAATGCTTCCCAGTTTTTTAAGTTCTGTTTTACAGAATTAAATGGAACTGACTGTAGCTAGGGGAAGAGTAGTAGCTTGCACCCTGGCAGTTGCACATTTTACAACACCTACAGATGGAGCACTGGCCTGCTGTCACATGGCTTGGAGGAGCAGAGTTCAAAGAACTGGTTAGAGCAGGGAACGTGTAGTAAAATCATGACAGTCTAAGATTGATATCAGACACTATCCTTGATAGCAGCTCACCGACTTGTGAAGCATGTAATTTTCCTTATCAGTAGTATCACAGTACCAAAAGTATGTCCATAGGTGATAGTTTCCTGTCACTTTGTGAAAACAGGGTTTCACTGTAGTCTCCAGGTACAAGAACAACAGCACATTCAAATGATAAACAGAGACTGTAAAGGATTCAGTAACAGCTATGTGTATGCTTATTTTCTTTGTTTCCCTGTATATTTATTATGATATGTATTAGTAAGCATAAGGAATAAGCCCTAACTGAAAGTCTAATACAAATACCCTAATTTGGAGGTACACCTTGGTACATCCAGACCTTTTAGTGTTAAAAATGGAACTACTAGTTCTGCTATAATCCAAGTACGCTGTGAGCTGTGCTATCCCAGGTATCCTGTTCTGTTCAATTTCCTGTACTTCTGCTTTAATTTCAAAACATGCCTGCTTTGCAGGATTTCACATATCTGATACTAAAGCAATTTGCATGAATAAGAAGAATGTGAAGTTTAAAATTCTGCTTGAGAATGGCTTCATGATTTAAATCACATTTTGAACCCAGTTACCAAAAAAAGCTAGAGTAGTACCATACTTTTTGAACTCATAGTAAAATATTTTTTTTAAAACCTTTTACTTTATAGCATTACTTCATTTCCAGGATTTACACAAGCCAAAAAGCTTTGATCTGAGTGACAGAAGTACCACTTCTAATTGGATGAAGCAAGCATGAGGGGTCAAAACCTGAAAAGTATCAGATGTTTGACTTGGTTTTCACATGATGTATGCTTATAGCTTTTTGTGGCAGGACAGTGCACCTCTGGGCACTAATACTTCATGATTCAACAGCCTTTATTGTTACTGAATGAATTCTAGTGTGGTGTGCAGGACACTGCAGAGACTAAGAATTACAAGACACCTTGTCCAGATCTACTGGTCATGCTGGGATGCAGACACTAGCTCCTGAAACTTTAAATGGGTACGCAGCAAGAGGCATTACAGGAATGAAGCTGGATGGTATCTTGGTAGTGTTGAACTCAAGCAAAGAAGCATTATATTTTGTCAAAGCTCATCCAGGGCCATTGCTTAGTGCAGACAAACACAAGCATCTCAGAACACAAGTGATGGGTGTCTTCATCTATTGCAAGGGAAGTGATAAAAAACCTCCCAGAGGGCCAGTGTTTGTTTGTTTTTGAGTTAAAGAAAGCATCCCTGAAGGACTTTCAGCAGCCCAGGTCAGAAGCTTTAATGGTCCTTGGAAACAAAAGACACAGCCACTATTCCAGCTGTTATTCTTGTCAGGGACTCCACTGAGTCAGTTCCATTTAATTCAGTCACCTGGTAGTATCTTATTAGAATTCAGGTCTATTGCAAATTCAGCTTGTAGCTTTCAGGATCATTATGTTGAAATCAAGATGGTCTCAAAGATACTGGAATAGATGTCAAGTACTTCTATGACGACCTCTTTGCATTTTAGTACTCCCACTTCAGCCTATCCTATCCCCTTTTCAGGCTTGTTCCCTAGCACTGATCCCCTCCTCCTCTTTGTACAGAGAATTTATTTATGGATACACTGGTGACTCATTTTTCTGCAATTACACCTACCCATTTTCTTTCCTTGTTCCTCTTCCTTCAGCTTGATTTATGGTAGTGCCTCCTCCGCCTTCATCCTCATTGATATGCCAAGATAAGGCAGCTGCTGGATGCACTAGACTAGTTAAATGCTGTTTTCAGATCTTCCCATTTCAGTGCTTTCTTTGACTGGAAAGAACTTGCCATTACCATTTCACCTGTGGAACCATCTGGCTGCACTGTGCATCCCATTTAACCTGCTCTGAGCAAAGACTTTCTAATCTAGATGACAGAATGTGAAACTCAAAGTAGAAAAGGTCCAGTTCAAAGGTAAAGCCAGCAAGAGCATATTACAGGAGATAAGTGGTCCGGTTGAGAGTTGCTGCCCATCCAAGACCTACCTACTGATGTAATTAGAGGTGTAGCTGGTTTATCTGCTGAAAAGCAGCTCATTGTTAGAGAGCTTCACCAGAACTCAGGAGACATTGAGTTTGAGCCAGGATTAGTTCTTTCTAAACCAGCTTCTCTCAAGCAAAGTGGTCAACATGCAAATAACAGAACCAGGGCTTTTAAGGTTCAATTGAATTGCACAGCCTCCTGCTTGTATAGCTATCGCATGTTTTCCAGCTTAACTAGGCAAAATGGGTCACTGCTGTATCAGCTGGTGTCTGGAGAGGGATGAAGAGTAATTGGGAGCCAGAAAAAAAAACACTAAAGTTGATGACTGGAAACCTGCCATTTCAGTCTGTAAGGAGTCTAATGTCTGCAATGAAAATAATGTAAAGAGGCAAATCTTACCATCTGCCACTCTTCAGTAGTGGTAAAAGTGTCCTAGTTGTCAGGAAACGTCTATTGTACCGAGTAATACAGAACTTTAGGTTCACAGGGGAAGAAGAGTTTTGTTTACAGTAGGAAAACAAAGCTCAGCAACAGTAAGATTTAGCTCCTTTCCCCCACAACCCTGAAAACTTTAAAGCTCAGTTCTGTTTTCTTAACTAGGTTTTTGTCTTTCTCCCCTCCTCTCCCTACAGTTTACTGGCATGCTGTTAATTGAAGGATAGTCATGAGAGCCAGATTTACAGCATTTGTTTGTGTGCCTTAAGCAGATCCTGTCTGTTGCATAATATTTATAGCCTGCAGCTCTGTCAAAAGAAGGAAGGCAAGATCTCCAGGCTTCCTATCAGCAGAGCAATATAGGGCTAAATCACTGCAGTACCTGTTGATCCCAGACAAGAAGCCTGGACAAATGCATTTGTGTTTGATATATTTTAATATTTTTTTTTTCCACAATTTTCTTCATATATAGTCTAGTCTTTACAGATGATCATAAAGCAACTACTTAAAGTTTGTGGCTGATCTCACTATTATGTTACTACTCTATGGTACAAGTAAAACTTAAATGCTCTACAATACAAATGTCAGCTACAATATCAGCAACATCTAAGAGCAATTCAGACTATATATATGATATTAAAAAATGGAGTATAATTGCTTGTAACATTTGCCTTAGCTTCCTAAAAAAATGGAAATGGCTTTCAAGATGCATTAGATTCTCTGGCTAGTAGTAACTTGATCATAAACGATGTGACCTTAGGAGTTCTAGGCTTTCCACAAATGATGGCATACATCCCAGAGATCTTGCTGATAAAAGTTTATGCAAGTAAGTTCATTTAGTATGACAGCACGGTGGGAGGGAGCAGAAGGAATAGGTATCACATAAGTGAGCTCAGGGAAAAGAGTGCCATCATTTACTTCACAAAGTTTAAAATGCAAAAAAGACGGACTTGCATATGTGTTTAAATTGAAGAGAATAAAAATAATTGTTAATGTCTTCCTCAGACTATTAAGAAGATGTCACCTACATCCTTAAAGATGACTCTCAGACAGCTCAGAGAAGGAGCTTCCATGAGCTTACAAGACGTACTCACAATGGAATACAGACTGAGCCAAGCGTGCATGGTAAGCAAGCAGCTGAGCCCTCAGTCTCTTTCCAGGCACAGAGGGGTAGCAAGTTTATCAGAGACAAAGTTTTATATAGATTACATCAAGGGCTCACAATTTATAGATCTGAATTTTCAATATCTTCTTTGTGTGTTTGTTAGGCTGTCACTTTCCTTTTTCCTGTTCCATGTCTTCATATGCAACTTGAAAAAGACTGCATTAGTGATGGGCAGATGGAAATGGTAGAGGGCTTTTGCTATGATAATATTACAATATTAAAGGGTTTGTGTTTGGACCAAACAGGTTTCCTATTTAAATTAGTAGTCCTCTGTGCCTCAGTTCCCATCAGCAGGATGGGAATTGTTGTATATCACTGCCTTTCAGGAGTGCTGTAATAAATTTGTTCAAGAAAACAAGAGATTTTAGTGCTATTTGTAGTAAAGGCTGAGTACGTGGATAACATATGAGGAAGCGATCCTTTCAGTAGAACAGGGTTGCTGACTGAATTATCTGAATGAGTTCCTTATACAGCTTCCCCATGGCATCCTTATTATTAGTTTTGTCATATTTTAAAATAAGATTTTAATCTATTTCATTAAATGATTTGTGATAAAGTAAATTATTTAAAAAAAAATTAGTCACAGTGTATCCAGTTCTGATATGTTGTAGAGCCTGTTGGTATCCTTGCCATCTTTCCTCAAACTAGTATTGTCGCTCCATTGCTAGTGAAGCATCCTTAGTGATTTAAATGCTACATTTACCTTTATAAAACACAACTGGATGTTTTCAAGATTCCATTTAACTGCAAAGTGTTCCAAATACATAGAATACATCACAATTCCTGAAGACTGGCCTCTCTCCGAAGAATTTCTGATCCTACGCACCTTAGCCTCCATCACGCAAAACTCTTTAGAAAAATCTATGAGATGTAACACAGAGAGATGGCTTACGCTGCGTAAAAGTTGGCTGATCAACTACAGTTCAGACTGATTTAACAGTTATGGCTGCATTTAAGCAAGATGATATAGAGCTCTAATAAATAAAGTAGGACTAGAGAGCAGTACAATGGGATTTAACTGGATCCTGAGAACTTGCATTTTGAGCAGAAGTGGGATAGGGAAAGGTGGGATAAATAGCATCTGTCATGTTACAGTCTGTTGGTTTTTTTTTTTAAATCTTTCAGAGAGGCCATGACTTCTATGAAGGGGTTCGAGCAGGTAAGCATCCACACCAGATATGTTTCTCAAACTTAAAATGCAAACTCACTGTTGTGTTGCTTTCTCTGGAGGTTAAGAAAAGTGCATGCAGCAACAGCCCAGAGAACACTTCTCCACTTACTACAGTTTTTGTTTATAGGACTCCTGTGTGGCCAAAATTTATTATTTGCTCCAAAAGTGTAACAGCCATGTTGTTTGCTTTGTGCAATCTCAGTTTCCTGTTTTTCCACGTCGTGACACAGCACCATGAAAAAGTTCTACCAGTTCATTGGGAAAGTTCAAAATATATGTAATGCTTACAGTAGTGAGTAGCTATGTATATCATTTGTGTGTCCAGATTTAGTGTTGCCACACAGCTGGTTCAGCCACCTCCAAAATGGTTTAAGACTTGAAGTCAAAAACAACTATTTTCCTAGAAAACTGTTAGGATAGAGACTGCTTTCACCCATGTCCAAAATATCTCTGTATAGAGGTGTCTTACTATTTAACTTAACATTAAATAAATTTAGCATTTTAAGTCATTGGTCAAAATAGGTAGTGGTAAAAGTAGAGCAGTGGCTCAGCAAGTTCATCTAGGGGACAGACTTAGGTTCTGTCCTTAACTCTATTGCTGATTCACTCTGCAGTTTGTCAAGCCCAATGCCACATCTGTTAGAAACTGTAGTAATTATTTTTGTACAATTCAGCACAAGATGAAACAAAGCACAGGCATTTCCTTTTCCAAGGAGCTTGCAGTACAAGACATTTGGATGAATAACACTTCGGGGTTGAGGGAGCTTAGCTTTTAATTCACACAGTTATATACTCAAGTACATATTATCACCTCCTAATTTTTTATATCCATCTTTATAAAAGAATTTAAAATCTACCTGAGTAATGGATATTAGTTTGAGGGTTCATTATTAGTAATAATGGATTAAAGATAGGCTGGTGTGAGAGATGCAAAGTTTGTTTGTACAGCATGGAAAAAAGTTTGATTTTAATTAATCACTTTAGCACTTATTAGGAGAGACTCCTTTGAAGAATTTACCACACATGTTGAGAAATAGGTGATGTTCATTGTGTTGGTAATGGGGACAAGGACATCTTAAAGAACATTCCTAATATATTCTAAGTCACCATATAAGGTGCTGAAAGGTAATTATTCAGGAAGTGAAAAACTAAGTCTGAGAGTCAGATGAACAACAAACCAAATCCTCACTTGTAATGCACAAGGTCATTAAACCACCTGGGAATGCAGTAGAGGACAACAGCAAATCACTTGTCAGTATGGCCAGTAAATTACACAAACTGCTTGTAAAGAAAGAAGCCGTAAGAACAGCAGTTGGGAAGCTTCTTTTTTACGTAGGATGATGTAGCAAAGGTTTGACTATATCAGGGGAAGAAAAAAAAAACCTGCCAGAGATCCAGCTGCACTGAAGGGATTGCCAAGAATAAGAACTTGTTATTGAGGCACTTTTGCTCTCTGCTTACTGCATGGATCTCGTTCTCAGATTTGTCTTCTTAGAATTGTTTCTCTTGTTTAAGAGTGGTGCAGAATCTGACTCAAGATGATTTTTGTACTTGGATCTAATCTCATAAAAATCATTATCCAACAATGTGATGAGCATCCTTTTTAATAGGAAGTAAAATTATTAAGTGCTTCACAGGATCAACCATTATGAATAAAAATGAAGATGATAAAAATGTTAAGTATTAGCTTTTTCTTTATTAAAGCATTACATTCCAAGCCTTTAAGAGCCAGCTGTTGACCCTGTCTACACAAGAAGATCTACCACAAAGTAAAGCTAAGATATAATGATCAGATTTTAGTTTTTGAAGGTTGTTTTTCATCAGCAATGGCCATAGGTCAGGTTTTAATAACAGCTTTTTATCTGCTTTAAACCATAATTTTAATAGGCATGCTAGGGATGTAGTTTGTTTAAAAGCTTTTTAAACCTGCTTTGACCCAAGGTCAAAATTTCATGTTTTATTTTAGCCAGTTTTCTTTCAACCAGACTGAAAAATCTGCTGGCAAACAGTCTTCCCATTTATGATTCTTGTGATTGGAGCTACTAAATAAAAGCCAAAATCCTTAAAGCATAAAATACGCAGATCATGTTTCATCAACATTTTACCATATAATGGTGAATGTGGTCTTTGAACACAAGTATCAGTTTGTCACCTTGATTTATAGAATAATAAATAAACTAAGAAATGAATAGCTCTGGGTAATTTCCAATAATTTTGTTTCTTAGTTCTTACTGCGTAAGTGGTCTTTTTCAAGTCAGTGATAAAACACATCCAAGTAGACTACAATTGCAGCAGCCTGAGGGGACAAAAATCTGGTAAATTAGCCTCCTATTTGTGCAGGAATGTACACTTCAAATGGAATTGTAATGGCCTTTACCTATTGCTGATCCTGCAAAGATCTTATTTCTGTATGGCGTCTGCTCCCTCTCCTGCAGCACTGGCAGATGTGAGCCTTATGCTGGGCCCACAAACCCCCTGCAGTCAGTGAGTAAGCAGAGGGATTTCATTGCAACTAACTGAATTTCAGGTGCTTAGAAATATCACCAGTTTCAACTGTGCTGAATGAAGCTAAGCAATAGAACACTAACTAAAGTCCAGTAAAGTCACTGCTACTGAACAGAGGCAGTTTGGTTTTATTTTTTTTAATGCAAAACACAAAAACAAACCCTTAACACAATGTCTGTGTTCAGTTACTTTTATGTTAATAACTTCCCTTAGCTTACCTTAGAAGTCTTCAGAATTTTTATTCTGTTCTTGTAGTGATTGATTTCTCAAGCTGGAAAACACAAAGTATATAGAAGTTAATGCAAAAGGGTATATTTTCACAATACTATTAGAAAACAAACAATTTAAACTCATATAAGATTGAACATTTAATTGGAGAGACCATTATGAGCATTCAGTTTATACACCACTGTAAAACTGGCCACAGATCCAAACAGAACAATTAACTTGATTACACAGTAGTGCCGTAGAACAGAGAATTATCAGCAATTACTACTGTATTTCAGAGCTGGAGCTGACACATGGACTTTTTTTGTTTTCTTCTAATTTAAAGCGTCTCTAGGCAACACTGGCTTTTGTAGGTAACAGTTACGATTATTTTGGCCAGATTGTGAACTTCAACTAAAGTTGAAGAAAATCATTAGATAAGTACTACTCCGATGGCATAATTGTCATAAATCAACGGTATTTATGTATTTCAACCCAAATCAGTCAATGGCTTCACATCACAATGTTTAAAATTAACTTGTATGATTATAACTTTTCAGTAAGTTACCCAGTTGAACAACCTAGTAAAATCATCTTTTACAGCACATTTCTTTTATGGAATTGCCCACATGGATTCCACTCTCCGTGGAATTACAGCTTCTATCTATATAATGGGTTTCTTTTCAAAATTACTGTTTATTTGTATCCAAGGACTCCTTAGTCCTGTATTTGCAGGTAAATGGATGGAGGGCTCCGATTCTCTTTCTCTGCAGAGATGCAGGCTAAGAAGCTGTAATGCCTTTATGTCTTCAGCTGCAGAAATATTAATTAGTGTAGCTGTCATTTGAATGTCATTTATTTTCTAGGCACTTTCCAAGGGTTGGTTATAGAGGCAAATGTCAAAAAGAAGTTTTCAAGTCACATTTTTCACCACAAACTGCCCAAATACCTGTCTTTCAATAAGACACAATCTTTAGGTCTTTCCACTAAACTTAAAATCCAACTCCTTCGCACATTTCTCATCCTGGATGGTTCTAGTTTACTCACCAAGAATGAAGTCTGTTTAGAAAGACATGAAAACTTACCAATAAAACAGCTGTTATTCTTCAAAATACCTAGTCTCTGTGAGTGTCATCTGTCCCCATGCCTTCAGAACCATCTTACTCTGAACTCTTCATCAGAACAAACAAACAAAAAAAAATCCAGTTCTCAGCAGAGAAACTTGAGAGGTGTCTTCTCTCTGTCCTCCCTTATATGCTGTGGGCTGTGTTGGTCAGGTGTCCCAGGACACAGGTGCATCTCCAAATCAGTTGCTGATATCACACATCTGAAGGGAATGTGTTGAGGAGGGATGTTGGATAGTCAGCTACTATAGCTGTTCTTTTTTAAATTATTAAAAAGATCCACATTTTTGAATAGCACCTTTATGAGTTTTCTTGGAGCCAGAAAGGTTCTCGGGAGGATGCTCTGGAATTCTATTCATATTGGTAATTTTTACACCCAAACTCTTTGTTTTGTTATTGTTTGGTAGCGCAGCTGTTCTTGCTGACATGCCTTCAACATTGCTGTGACGCAAGGAATGCTTTTTGAGAAATGGTGTTTTCTTGTTATACTTTTACATGCAGTTCATTTACTGATGGTTTTATCCTCAGTGAGGTATTTCCCAGGATACAGTATAAAGTGTACAGGCTAAGATTATACAAATCTTCACAGTTAAATCTACATAGGTTTGCAGTATCTGTCAAATTTATTACAAATAAATATTCTTGATTTTCTCAAAAAG
>NW_010110484.1:0-15667 GCF_000699245.1 Pterocles gutturalis | reverse complement strand
TCTTTCCTCATTAGTTACTTCATTATTAGTTTATATGATGTGTTTAAATTAGCCTTAGGCAGAATCACAGAATCACAGAATGTTAGAGATTGGAAGGGACCTCGAAAGATCATCTAGTCCAATCCCCCTGCCGGAGCAGGACACCTAGATCAGATCACACAGGAACGCATCCAGGCGGGCTTTGAATGTCTCCAGAGAAGGAGACTCCACAACCTCTCTGGGCAGCCTGTTCCAGTGCTCTGTCACCCTCACCTTAAAGAGGCGTTTTATACCTACTCTGAGTCATCTCCTGTACTCTACTAAGAGTCAGATTTTGTAGAGATGTGAAAGCTCTTGTCCAAAAGGAGCATCATGCATACTGTTCCCAGTTTCACATGAAAAAGCAGAGACAGGTAAGAATAGTAGGTCTAACAGAAAGCACTAATTTCAGGTCTATTCCTTCAAAGCTTGAGCTATTTCTGAAGTGATCCACTGTTCCTTGTATCTTCAGGTGGCTCCCAGATATGTCTCTAGACAGTTCAGAACTCAAGAATTTTTATTAGAGTAGACATACATGTGTTACAAAAACTGTCTTCTCCAGAGCACGTTGATTTTTCTTCCCCATGTATTCATTGTAGTTGTCCATTTTGATGCAATCTGAAGTAATCTTTATTAGATCAAGTTTACAAATAACTTTTGTGGTTTTATACTCCTCTTAACAGTACTGATTGACAAAGACCAATCCCCCAGATGGAAGCCAGCTACTCTAGAAGAAGTCAGTGATGAATTTGTGGACGATTGTTTTAAGCCATTGGGAGACAACGATCTCAAGTTGTAAAGATCAAGCCTATTGACATCTTATACATTTGCTTAATTCTATGATATGAAAACTAATAGTAGTGTGATAAAGTTTGACAAGACTCTTTTAGCTAGCCTGAGATTCATAAGTCTAATTTTTTGCATTCAGGAACATTCCCTTTTGTTATGCTGCCATAATGACAAAATAATCATATCTGTGGTTAATAATGTGAAAAAATACTTCTGAGCAAATTATTATTTTTACTGCTTTTCACAATGATTAACGTTTAATTTTTTGCATCAACTTGTAGTTTAGGAGAAACCTCTGGGGGAGACAGCATAGTTAAGGGATGACCTTAATAAGCATGAAGTCAGGAGACCTTTGTGTGCTTGCCTCTGTCACTGATCTGTTAAATTTGGATTGTGCCTCAGAGTCTTGTCTATACAATGAAAATAAAATATACTTAAAGCTTTATAACAGTCAGACCTCCAAAGGAAAATGCAAGACATGCTAAATCCATGGTGTTAAGTAGTCTTTTAAATAAAAGGTCAGACTGAGACATTATTAGTCTGAGAGAAAGAAACTGAAACTGTTCTATTGATTTAACATTTGGTCAGTGTTC
The DNA here is from genome assembly GCF_000699245.1 of Pterocles gutturalis. Taxonomy (NCBI): domain Eukaryota; kingdom Metazoa; phylum Chordata; class Aves; order Pterocliformes; family Pteroclidae; genus Pterocles; species Pterocles gutturalis. The sequence continues at coordinate 14,267 of NW_010110484.1, read as the reverse complement.
AGTCTTGCTATGTGATGTAGACATTGTTTCAAATGTCATAATATTGCCAGAGCCTCCAGCACACTTCTGTTTCCTTGTAAAACCAATGTTTTTTAAATGCCATTAAGTTTGATTGAACTGTGTAATTAGTTTTGAATTATTTCCAAAATTGCTAGTTTTTCCTGGTCTTACAGTGGGGAGGAAATAACTCTCGAACCTTCCTCGGAACACCAAGCAGTACATTTCCTGTTGATGTTAGCGATTGTCTGATGATTTTAGTGGCAGAGGTCAGCCTGGCCCTCACACTGCCAGTGGCTGCAGTTTATCTATACCAACTAGTCTGGGTTTTCATCCACTTGTGCTCGTGAACATCCTGCCTGCTGGGTGGAAAATTGGTGAAAAGTAGGGGGAACACAGCAATATGTACTGAAGATAACAAATAGGGGAAACCATGAAATATCTTCTGCTGTGTGGATCATATAGTTTTTAAACACAACATATCCTAACAAGTGTATTTGCTGGGATTAAAATTTAAGTATACATCAAAAAACCCTCATTGTATGTGCATTAAATGTTGTTGCGTTGTGATACTAATAATACTCGAAGTTATATGATATAACAGGAGCCCCTTGATAAACGTATGATCTTTTGGGTGGTAAAATTAATTTTTATATTATGTATGCAACACATAGCTACTGATCTCTCTTCAACATTAAGACTACATGCTTTTTTACAGTTCATATATCAGTATCTCTTCCTAATTGTTTCTACAGTTACAGGCAGGTCACAAATACAAATTTTGGCTTCTCTGAAGATGAGCCGCTGAGACTGAAGGAAAAAAACTTTTGTTCAAATAACATAGTAATCAGCACTGAGGGATCAAAAAGTCAGAGCTCCAGCAGAACCATTATGAAGTTTTCAACACTGGGCAGTCTTTACTACTGACCGTAAAGCTCTACACTGGCTTAAGGCCCCTACCTTCCTAGAAGCTGTTGCCTGGAAACAAAGCCCAAGAAATCCAGGCATCAAGGTGACTGACTTTCAAAGAACTGGAGGTGAGCAAAATGGAGAGCAAAATCAAGATAAAATAGCACCTTGCTTAGTCACTATAACACAAAATTCTTAAAATTTCAGCTGCAAGTTAATGTTACCATGTACATATTTGTTATGAGACAGTCCTTGAGTTTATTTTCAAAAGTAGTTGAGAGATTTAATTAATACCTTTAGGGTAATTTTGAAAATATGACCTGAATTTCTGCCTCTCCTTAGTTCTGTAAGAAATGTAAACCTCCCCCCTTATTTTTAAAAATTTTTATGTTTTAGATTCTTAAACAATGTCTATTTTTAATTAATTTTTTAAAAAATTGGTTCATTCCATTATTTTTGTACAAAAGGAGCACTCTTCAGCAACTATATTTAAAGAAAAACTCTGTAATCCCCAGGGAGTAGGGATCATGCCTTCTCCGATTGAAAAGGACTTACAACATTTTAGCAAGAGTATACTTCTGAATCAATAAACTTTCACGTGCATGTTCAGTTGCTTCCAAAATTTATGTGAACAGGAATTATTCCAAAAACCATGGTAACAAGATCCTGCCCATTCTGTGCATTTTTATAAAATGAAAGTCATACAAGCAGATGATAAGTTTAATTTTATTTGGTCCACAAGAAAATATTTTCCACAAAAAATATTGTAAAAATATATTGTATTGTGTTTTATTTGGGAATACTGATGTGTCTTACTCCAGAAATGTCCATTTTACAAAGTTGTGCTGCACTTAATGTGTTTTGAACCATGATTAGAATATCAAGTCAGTCACATCATACCCACTCAGACTATATGTAATGTTTCCTGGAGAAAATATAAAGCAAATGTATTTTTAACTCCTAAATAGAAGTAAATGGTTTTGCAGAGTATGCCAGTCCCATACTTTGTTACACAAAATCAAGTCAAAAAATCAGTGTCAACTTAGCTGGAAAGACACTGTAAGTGGCTTTACAAGACTATAGCATAGCTTAGAGAAATGGAATGATAAGTAAACAGATGTAATTTTATTTAGGTAAAGAAATCTTTATTTTTATGATTGTTATATGTTAGTATTGTGCCTATTAAAAATACAGCAGAATTCTGGAAAGAGATCTCCTTCAGTCTTTCACCAGATTGTAGTATTGAACAGATTTTTTTTTTTTTCCTTAAGGGTAAGTGCTTTATTTATTAAGGACAGCATCTTGTAAAATACATTATTTTCCTAGTGAGAAGTTGTCTCCCTGTTTGCAAGCTTGTTTGCTTTCCATTTGCTGCCTGCTTTCCCTGGAGTGCCAGTGTCATAGAAAGCATCATAAACCAGCTGGAATTGCACTTCAGGCCGTACTGAAGCTGCTGTAATTTTCAAACATTCATGAGGGAAGACAAGCTTTGCAGTTGCAGGTAAGTGAGTTGGTTGGAGCAGGCAATTCAGTCACTGTCACATCACAGGTGGCTCTGAGCAAGCAGTGCAGCCTTCCCACACAGCGAGTACTCCACATGGAAGTTCACTGTGATGCATGTTTAATTATACTGGGTAACTTTCTCCTTTGGGGAATTTTTGAGTATTTATCAGTACGGATGCTACGATATAACTTTAGGCTATTTTATATTATTCTATAATCCTGCCTGCTGTTGGACTGTGCGGTGGCAGCCTGCCAACAGAGAAGCTGCTTTCAAAAGTGCATCTGGTATTCTGACTCCAGAAGGGCATCAGATGCTAAAGATACATCCAAAGAAAGGATTTGAGACATTGCAAGAGCAAGCATTGCAACACCTAACTCCCCACGGCAGCCACCAAGTTATCTTGTGAGAACATTCTTGAGCCAAGACTAACGTTACAAAAGGTTGGCCTTTTTTTGTAGTAAAGCTTTATTTTAGCTATAAGAAGAATAGGAATCTTTTTTAATACTGTGGTTAAGTAACATCCAATTAATGTGAACAGATCTGATCAGTGTCTTGGTTTTGCTTTTTAATTCACCCTAGTACATGCCATGGAATTTTTTTAGCTAGGGCAAATGCAGGGTATGATCTAATGTTTTACAGGCTTAAGAGTTTCAAGGATCACCACTGTTAGCAGTAAAATGTAAATAGTCCATAATACCTAAGTCCCACCTTACACATGGCTTCAAAGAAGACTACATTACTTCAAAGAAGATGACATAAGCAGTTTTTGTTCCCTTTTTCAGCAAAAGCCTGAGAAAAGCACCTTAATAGCAGTGTCTAGTCTGGTCACTGTGATTAATGGCAGTCTCGCACTGTGTTACAAAGAAGCATTTTTTTCACCATTTGCTACAACCACCTCCTCATATAGGTGAATTTCAAATGACTAAGTTTGTGTCACAAAGTTTGCAAACAGCTCAATTCATAGACTGTCTTATATCTGAGAAGAAGCTAAAAATAACGATTTACATGGTACTCTTTCTGCTTGCTTCCCATGGAAAAAAAAAAAATTGAAAAATCATGCTTTATAGCACTTACTAGAACTATGTTTACCTTTCAAAAATAGTAACAGTTTTTGCCAGTATGGAAAGCATTTTTCTATAAAATGAAAACAGAAAATGGAAAGCACTTTGATCTAGGAAAAAAAAAAATCTACATCTTTAAACTGGCCGTAACAGAAAAAGGAACAAACAGGTGCTAACACCCCAAGCTTTTACAAGGCATTTACTTTGTATGAAACATCAGCAAAATTGTAGCTTTAAGATGACTATGATTAATTAATCCCTTTCTCAGTATCTCAAATGCTAGTTATGAGTACATTAGGTCAGGCTGCAAGTCCTGGAGAAGCAGGGTGTGGATGCAGGCTAGATAAAATCAGTAAAGAATGCAGCCCTTTAGCTTTGGGCCTAAGGCTTATTGACTAATTCAGTGCACTGCTCAGGCTTCAGGTTTCTGTAGCTCATATTTGCATCCCCGTACAGAGTTTTACCAATGGGTAAGTGATGAGCCTACAGATGCCGAATGAAGGCGTTCTGCCTCAAGGGTGTTACTTTAGAGTGAAATTTTAGTGTAATACAGTCGTAGTTCCCACGAAACAAATAGTCCTAAAACATTGTTACACCTTTGAAAGTTCATTTCACTGGGTAGCTTCAGTAGTTTTTGCACACTTATCTGGGTTACAGTAAAAAATAAACAAACAAAACCAGAACAAAACCCCCAAAACCAGCACCCTAACACACAAAAAAACCCCAACCAAAACAAAACAAAACCCAAACAGCTTTGGTCTAAACACAGTGATCAGATATCATTAAACTACCTTACTGCAGGATTTTAGAGAACAGCCTTCATGCATTTACAGAAGCCAGAGCATCTGCTAATTATAATACACTTTTCCTCAATATTGTAACATTTCTCACTGGTTCACTTAAGAGTGGAAGTTGAATAGTATCATAATCCGTATGGTTCCCTGGATACTGTGCTTGGTTTTATAAAACGCTTCTCATCACCTTCATTATTTTGTGGCTCACAGATTTAGTTAGGTTAAAGAATCAAAGTAAAATTTATGACAGCAGTTATCTTTGCTACATGTAGACCTTGGTTTCACTTGAGCAAAATGCAGACAGATTTACCAAGCATACAGAGTTCTTCTCTTCACCTATGAACAGGCCACCGATTTTTTATGCAGTACATAAAAATAATCCAGACTTTGTTCTTAGGCATCTTCAGGGCCTCTGTGGCAGTGCTTGTACAGTTGCAGGGCAGCCACATTCTTCTTACCCTCTTTTTTAACACTAATTTCTGATCATATTCAACACATACAAAGACAGAATATATTCAACATACAGCTGATAACAAATGACACTTGATTAATAGATTCTACTGTAATCCAATTAGTTTCCTAGTAATATAGATTAAAAGGCAATTCTTTTCAACCTCTCCTTACAAACACATTCATATAGTGGCACTGTGCTCCAACCACAGCTGATTTTACTTTATTTGCACTAGTAGCAAGTACAAACCGCTTAACAGACAGGCTGCTCGCTGTGAAGCCAGTCCTGGCCAGCCGGGCTCAGGGCACATCACTCTCGATATAAGGGATGTCGCTGTATTTGCTCTCAGTCACTGCCCACTGTTTCACCGCCTGATCAAGGATCTCACGGGAGAGACGGTGCGCATAGTCTAGCACTATAGTGCTCGATGGACCTTTCTCATCCACCTTCGTTCCGATCAGTGATGATTTCTCCCCAGTGCATCCTTCGTTACCTTCCCCAATCCTTTCATCCTGGATAGCATTTGAACCTGGAAAGGCATTCTTGGATTTGATGCATCCCATGGTACATTCGAAAATGCAGCTGTGAAATTCAGTTCAACAGCATGTTTTGATAACCTGGCAATGGTTTCCTTGTTTGATGTACAGTGTTGCTGCTTCTTGCTAGTGGTCACAGTTATTTTCAAAGAACAGAACGTCTCCTTTTGTGCTTCTTTACTTCTGAAGAAATCTGTCAAAATAGTGTTTCATATAAATGCAATGAATAGTTTGCTATTCTCAGTGAGCTCAAACAAAAGATGAATTCACTACAGATGCTTGTGGAAGCAATTTAATAAACCTCTGCATGGTGTACATAAAATGTTTTTATCGGTAATCTACTGAGTATCATCTACTACAGGTAGGCAAAGCTTGACCTGAATGCAAGCTGCCTTTGAATGCAATTCCCAGTATGTGATGCAAGCCTTCTAGGAAAGTAAAGGTCTTAGGAAAAAAAAAAAAAAAATCTGTTTCTTCCAAACTGACAAGGCAGTGCTATTTTCCTGAATCTGTAAACGAACACTGTTTAACTCCAGTGACTGCTGCTGCTAAAGAAAATAAAAACCAAAACCACCCCACAGAAGCACCACACAACCACCACCTAACAAGAGCCTGTGTCATGGCAGTTGTGCACCTTTCGGGCAGGGGTGACACTAATTCTCAGCGTCATTCTGCTGTTGCTCAAGGAGGCTAGAGCACACAGTCACGAGAAGGTATTCACGAGAAACAAGAGCTGCTTTTCGTTTTTTCCCCTGAGAGGTTAGGGAAAGCAGCAGCAGACTGCTGTGTTCAAGGCAGTTATGACAGAGCTAGAGCACTGTTCTTACCGAAGCAGGACAACTCTAGATCTAGAGAAAGGAGAGTGAAGAATGAAACACCTGGCAGGCTCCTTCTGTCCAACTTCTCAAGAACCAGAATTGGTCAGCCCCGAATTCTGGTATATGTTGGGTTTTTTTTATTATTAGCCTACAAAGCTGTTTCTCAGGCTGCTTTCTCTATACTGGCAAAGCAGAATCTCATGATGTGCCCGACTTAGCTTGGCATGAGCTTACTCACTTATCAGAGTTAATAGACTGCCAGCCAAAATAAAGACTGTGCTGCACAGAAACCGGCTGTTCCTACAGCTTCACCCAATGACGTCCTACTAAGGTCAGCCAAAGTTAAAGATTTTGTTGTAAATAGCCTTTGAAAACATAATCATGGCAAAGATGTTAAGCCTTATTTATTTCCTTTATATATTGGGGTAAAGAGGGGCTCAAATCCAGGAACCTGATCACAGGCCAATATTTGCAGGGGAAATCAATCCCATTTGCAGTCCAACGGTGCTTCACAGGTAGGACGGGACTTCCCCAGTCTAGCAGGTGACTCATGAGAACCAGGTTCACAGTGACAAGCTTCTCTCCTCTTTCTGCTAGTTCATAAAAACTTCGCTACCTGTTTAGAAAACAGTTGGCAGGACTGAAGTGCCGGCACTCGCAACTGGTGGTTGGTGTTCCTGGCAGAAAGTCAGACCTAAAGGATTTCTGAAACCACTAAGTACATACAAATGTTTTCATACCTTCAGCTTTGTATCAGAACATTTCAGCATTTTAGAGGAATGTTTGTAAATCACTTTACTAAAATTCAGTAAGTTTCTTCTGTGTGTAATGACACGCTGCAGCATGTGCTGGGGTATTTGAGAGCAGGCAGTACAGTTAACAAGCCTGTAATAGAAACCCTGCTGCTAGCAGTTCTAGCTTTACCCAACACAGAGCAGAGCTAAGCTATCAGTGAGATTTTTATTGTAATAACTTGTTGTTAAATGAGTAAACGGAAGGATTCCCTTCACTGCACAAGAAACCACATTTATCCCTATGGAGGGTTATAAAGAACCCATGAGCTTTATACCCATGTCTATCAACCACATACATTGATGAAACTTAAATTACTTGCAGAACATGCTTAGAGAGCAGAGGCCAAGGAGATGTCTGAAAGCATTCAGACATCTGAATAATTCAAAACTTTCTAATAGTAATATCTTGTGCATGTGTAATTTCAATACTTACCATTAATAAAACATTAATAAAAATATTTTCCTCTTGCTCTTCTGGACAAATACGAAGCTCAAAGTATCCAACATGGCAAAGAATCACTAACAGCATCTCTAACCCAGCACTGCTGATACCTGAAAGCTGCAGTCTTTATCCAGCCAAGGTAACACACCAGCTTCACAGGGAGGTACACAGGTACGCTGCCTAATCCCTTCTTGCTGCACTACTAGTAACAATTAAAAGCTTTAGATTAGATACCGTGTCCTCCTTAGGCTTCGCCAGAACTGTAAATATTGTAGATTTAAACCTCAGATTCCTCAACTATACAAATGTTCTACACCACAGTTGATGTAACAATGTATTTTATCAGTTTCATCCCTGACACTTTATTTAATGACTATTCAGATTTAGGTTTTTTAAGTTTGGAGCCATATAGCCATATTCTTTTCTATTTTACCCCCCCCCCCCTTTTTTTTTTTTTGCACTTTTTAAAGGAGGTCTGATAAATGGTACCCAGCTTTAGTTAGCATTTTATCATTGTTTTAAGATGTTTCCATCCTACAACTGGAGATTTCCTTTCCTCTTGTTGGGGGACACTAGCAGATGAATTAGTGTCTAGCAGAAATAAGGAGGGAATGTGAGTAGAGGGAGGACAAACATCTCCTACAGCAGGTAAGGAGAAATTCCCTAGGTCAGCATCTTCCTCTGCAGGATTTTCCTCTGTTCCCACCTTCTTACTTCTACCTTTTCATTCAGGCTCCATCCAATGTTTCTGTGACTGTCCTACACAGAGGAAGGGGTGAGCTATAAAAATTCTAGATAGCAAGGCACGCAAGACAACTAAATTGTTCCAAATGGATTACTAGTTGAGCTTAAAAGCAAAGTTATCGACCCTAGTTTAAATTCTTGACTTGCTCACGTTGCTCATTTCATTTTTTATTGAGCGCAGTACTTGCCAAGTCACTGCATAACTTTTGTAGTGTGCTTGCTCTACTTGAGTTAATAATTGTTGGCACATAAATGATCACAAATGAAGCCGCCCTCAATCTTCTGACTGCTTTCTTGTTTTTCTGACGACCATTGCTTGCACACGCATGGTGAAGCATTGTTTAAATCCTATCCACCTAACTCACCTCCAGAGTGTTAAGTCCTGACGGGGATTTTGAAATCTGGCTCAGGCCAAAACCTCTGCAGATGCAGCTCCTCACATGACAAGCGGCTGTGCTCAGCTGGAGGCAGAGGTTAGGGACCTGCCGCCCGCTCTGTTAACTGCCAACTGTGAGTTAAAGCAGCAGCATCGCAAATCTTGACGTATCTTCTCTTTGTAAAGACCGATTTTAGAGTAAGTGAAATGTTGACTGAATTAATCTGAAAAATATAGGTTCCTAGTTGTGCTCAATGTCAGTGGACATATAGTCAATATGCTTTTAAATACCTCATTTAACTTCAATACTATAAAACACTGTGTGTTATTTTAAGAAGAGTCCTGAAAACAATAGATTTCCTTCCATATCCCTGGAATTGGAAGATCCCAAGGACAAGTTCAGGTGTTGTTTTACCTGTTATGTCATTTATGACACATGTCCTGTGGTAATACAAGGAGAGAGAAAATATCAAGGGAGTTGTATGACATAGCTGAACTCACCTTGCATGAGAGGGCTAAGCAGTCTCTTTGCCAGCCTGGCTAAGTGTTTCTTGCCAAGGCAAGTTCATTTCTAACCACTGAAGGAAACAAGAAAATAGTAAAAGGATACCTGCAATTCACTATTTTACAATATAAAATACAGGAAAAAAGCATTCATAGCATAACGGCAGTTTTATTTAGATAAATAAGACTTAAGGTATTAAAATCATCAATAAGAAATAATTACAAATGGATAAATGCGAGCTATGAAAAAAATAGTTTTGCCTGCTTCTCTGAAATACATCTTTGTATGATGAATAAGAGCAAGAGTTTCACTGTTGGGCAATATCTCCAGCTATTGCAGGCAAATAAGTCCCTGCTACCATTTAAATGGTTTCCATCCATAAGACCTTTGAAAAAAAAATCTCCTTGAAGTTCAATGCTATACTGCAAGGAATCACTTTCTATAACACTTTCTGTTATAGCGGTCACCGGATTAAAAATAAGTCAATCTTTTCAAAATAGCTTAGTGCAGCTTTGCCCAGTTGAACACAGGGAGTGATTTCTGCTGTGACAGAGCCAGGCTCCTCACATGACAACTTTTAGGTTCACATATGACTCCTTGTAACCCTCCGCCAGCCAGGGAGGCTTTTACTTTTTAGGTCAGTATCCATGAGAGAAGCTCAGTATGCTACTTACCAAGGATGCGTCTGCGTTTAACAGGTTGTGCCACTTGTCCCCAGTACAGCACAGACAGCTTCACGGCTGGGACTCTGCAAAGGGAACCAATAAATAAAACTCAGCACTCGTGAAAATGTCAAAAGTTACATATTATCACAAAGTTAGATGACTCTGTAGTGCTTGCCTTGCAGAAGTCTGTTTGCCTGTTCACACAAAGTATTCAACTTTGTCAAGGTAAAAGGATGATACAGCACTTCAGAAATTAGATTTATCAGCAGGCTGCAACCATTTATATACAGCACCTCATCGCAGACATACCGTAAGGCTGCTGCTTGGGCAAGTGGTTCCTGTACTATAGGCAGGATGTGAACCTCCGTCCACAGCAAGTCCGGCTAAGGATGATTTCAGCAAGGTACAGGAAGGGTAATACAGCAGCATCTGGAGCGCCCCATCTGCTGCCTCAGCTTGGAAGTTCTCTCCTGTTTCCTGTTCTGCTGAGACCTGGCCCTTTATCATCCAAGTGCATGGGGAGAACAGTCAGATAACCACACTGCTGTCGTTGTCATAGAAACAATAAACATTACTCTTTGTAACAAAGATATTCAAACTCAAGGCAGGTGACCCAGCTGACATACCAGCAGAAGTAAACCAAGCAGCATTTAGGCATCCAGACCTCCGAACTGCACCTAATCGCTTTAAATATTTATGTCCTTCATGTAATAATGGAGAGAAACAGAAACCCAGCACATCCCACCTCTGCCTTTCCTCTCCCTAACAAGGTGGGATATCCGTGACATTATGCCTTTGGATATTCTGCAGTTTTGAACAGAGCAGCGGCACAGAAACGGTAGAGGGATGAATCATTCACTTAGAGCACAGCATTGCCTCCATCGCTGCGGGGCTCCGAGGCTCCCCGTGCAGAGCAGCCCTGGGCAGAGGCTCTCAGAGCTATCCAATCCACCAGTTCTTATTTCTGCCTCTCCTTAACATCCAGTTTTCTGCAAATCTTACAGAGGAGACACACTGCAGTAACATTATTATAAAGACTCCTAATCACAGGAAAGTTTTAAAAAGAGTTAAGACAAGCACGATTCCCAAGATCCAGGTACCTCAGGCAATCACCGAAATAACCAAATACCCTGAAAACAACTCAGGCAACGACGAGCAAAAATGGAGCCCTCATTCCTTGCAAGGCCATCCTCTCCCTCGCCTGTGGCTTACTGCCAACAAGAGATAAGAGCCACAGATTGGAAAGGGCTGGGCGCCGGAAGCGCAAACAACTGCTGCGCAGGATTAGCACGTAAGTGAAAGTCTCCTGGTTATCTGTCTAGGGGTATGTGCTGGAATTTCAAAGGCTTGGGGTTCCCCCTGCCATGGCCAGAAAGAATTGAAACTTTTGCAGGCTTCTAAGCCAGTTTGTAACTGAATGGGGAAACAATGCGCTCACTTTTCAGAATCAGCCATGACCGCTAGCTTATTTTAAAAGGCTTTTCAATAAGAGGACAGGTGATGTAGCAAGCAAAGGTGAAGTACAGCAACGAGCCTTTAGGTGAAAATACCAACAGTTCGGGAAACAGCAATGCCATTAGGTACAGTCCTCAGAGACCACAAGGGTCATTTTCACACAGCAAAAAAAAAAAAATTGTTAAAAGCAAAGAACAGTGTGCTTGGTAGCTGTCTAATTTAATGAAAGTAAAACTGTACCCAGTCAGCCTGTCCTGAAATCCTCCCACCAGTACAGGGGTTTATTTCCCAGGATTGCATGCAGCTCCGAGAGCAGCCTGAAGGCAAGAGGGGAAGAGGATGCTGAAAACTTCTCACAGGTTCTGCTCTCATTTTAACTTAGCTGCTTGTCCAAGCAGCTGTACCTACTACTGTTCTCTCCAAATTTGGACAGAAAGATGTACAACATACTAATTCTGTTTGATTTTTCAACGCCTGGTGGCTTTTTTCCCCCCCAATGTCTCAGAGTACAAGTAAGCAGACATTCATCAGTACAGACTCTCTGCCAGACCACGGCCAAGGAAGAACATTAACCTGACCTGCCCTCATACAAACAGGAGTGGGATGCCTACTGCTGCTGAAGGCCTGTTTTCTAGATGAGGAAGAGTGGACCAATGGATTTCCTTAGTAAGCGAGGCCTCAGAGCAAGGTTGTAGAAGAAAGGGACTGAAGAAGATGCAGAGCTTCTCACAATCTCCATCTGCAGGAAGTTTAGCCAAGATTTAAGGAACCCAACTACAGAAATTATAGAGGAATGCCTTGGCTCAGAGGAAGGAAAAGCTAACGGGCATAGAGGAGATCTGAAATTCTCCAAGAAACCAAATACAAAATAATGCTCAAAAACTGGTGAGTGAACAGAAACAAAACATAAAAAATGGATATAAAGTTTTTAGCATAGATGTACAGCTGTTTCCTTGCCCTGTGTAACATGGAAAGATACGGGCTCAACAAATCTTTCAGCAAAGCCCACAGTTCTTGCAATTATCAGCCTGCCCCCCCATATGCATTAGCTACAAATCTATGGCCTGAAGATGACCCCCCACAAACATTTTCCCCACAGCAGGGGACAATGCCAGGCGTACCACCAAAGGGCATCAGAGACACTGGCCAAGTCCCACACTGAGGTTACACTGCTCTAAAGCACGGCACTGAGTCCAAACAAAGCAGCCTGTTGGTTTATTACAGTGCTGTGAATGACCTAGAGCAGAAACTCATATTTTCCTATATATACCACCAAACTGCCATCCCAGTAAGTCAATCGTAGAACCACAGCCTGTTAATAAACAGCCCACCTTCAGGAACACGCTAAAACGTCCAGCTACTCATACTCGTGCTAATGTTTAGCATTGAGCCTTGTTTATAAAGGTTTATTACTATCCACAGGTGCCAGCCAAAGACAGACTGCTGCAGGCGACGAAGGGGGATGCACAAATCTTTACAAGCAAGAAAGACCCCCCCCCTGCCGTTATCACTGGCGGCTGCCCAGCCTGGGGATCCTGCCAGCAAGAACTGATGAGCAGCAGCAGTGGATCAGTATCTCAGTCTGGCAGGGCCGCGTTTTATTGTAGTATCTGTCACAAGATTCAACTACGAACATATGGAGCTGCAGATCATAAGGTACGAACGTGGTACGTTGGTTTGCTTTGTGATGCCCTTATGAAGGCAAAGGCCCCACTGGATTAACAAAAACGAAAGTCAGAAGGAAGGAGATGGCCAGGCTCTGCCCAAGATCAACCAGAGAAGTGTACAGGAAAAGCAGTACATAACCTCATTCTGTTCTTTAACCTCCCTGTACAGGAGCCAATTGTAAAACTGGGAATCAGAATTAGGAATGCAACAGAACACCTGTTTTTCCACATCTCACATAGGAAAGCACAGGAAAACACAGCCCCATGTTTTAAAATCACAACTATATTACTAATGATTGGCAGAAATCAGCTGAGGAGTAGGAGAACAAAGTGATGGAGTTAACGATCAGATGGCCCAGCTGTACAAAAGCTGCCCAGAACTGCCATAAAGAACTGCATCAGCCTTAAAAATCACTCTGTCTCACAGCTCTCCCCCACTATTTGTTTTCTTGAATTTCACCGCTCCTAATGTGCCAGCTTCTACTTCTAACAAGTTGACGCCTTCGTGCCGAGAAGCAGGGTGGCCAGCAGCCAGGCGAGGCAGTCATGCCCTGCAAAGCCTGGTGGCACCGCTGCCTCTCCCCCCAGGACCCTGCCCACGGAACCAGCCTGTCCCCAGAGACAGAAGTGTCACGTGGCTCTACCCAACCCCAAAGTGATTTTAAAGAAAGAATTTTCTCAGCAGAACATAATGTTCAGAAGAAAACTAATTTGTCTGTACTTGAAGGTTAAAAATACCACTTTGTTAGACTGTAGTATAAATCCTTGTACTTTTTGGGGTTTTTTTTAAATTACTATATTTAGAAACCTAATTTGAATTCCTACTTCCTGGACTATGAGAAAGAGTAAGATGTTTCTAAATGTTTTAGCATTTTGGCCATGGGTGATCTTACACTGCTAAGTCTGTATTTTTGCAGCGCGCTAGATCCAGGTGACCTGCTCTGTACAGGTCTGTGCTGAAGCCTGGAAAAGGCACTCATGGCCGAGCAGGGGCGGACCAGAAACCCTCACACCACCTCAGCCAACACACTCAGTTGTCCATACCTTCCCCATGGCAAGAACACAGCTTACGGAGAAGCAGCCATGCCGTTACCTCCCTGCTCTGCACCGCTCGCATCACTTTACGCAGCACCACCTCTTCCCAGGTGATCCCACGGGTGCCCCACCGGAGCAGCACCCCTGCTGTGCTCAGTTTTGAGGACTTCCATAGACTCATAGACTGGTTTGGGTTGGAAGGGACCTTAAATGAGCGCCCCCCCCCCTGCCACGGGCAGGGACCCCTCCCACTAGCCCAGGTTGCTCAAAGCCCCATCCAGCCTGGCCTTGAACTTTCTTGCTCACAACCGCACTGTGAGATGGCGGGAGGAAGAAGGCATCACCACCGCTCATCCTGAAAAACCCACCTCACAGCCCAGGTAGGGTTTCCTTTCCTTTCCTCCACAGCCAAGCTCCAGACGCTGGAGGCCAGCCCTGCCCACGGGTCACCACGCGTGTGACACGGCCCATCCCTCCCGCAGCCCCGCGCCCGGCGACCCCTCTCCTCCTTCTA
>NW_010110483.1:0-1802 GCF_000699245.1 Pterocles gutturalis | reverse complement strand
GGAAGCGAGGGAATGGAGGCTGAGCTGGGAAAACTTTGCAAAGCGAAAGGAAAACATCCAAGCTCAGGCAGGGAAACAATTTTTTTTTTCCCTTCTCTCTCTCTCTTTTTTTTTTTTTTTTTTTTTTTTTAATCTCCCTGCCCAGGAAACTGGATCTGTGTCAGCCGGGGTCCTAATTACAGGCTTTTTAGCCTAAACCTACAGAGCCAGCCAATGGCAGGGAATCCCAGCGGCCGGGCCGGGGGGGTTGCAAAGGATGGCGGAGAGGGGGTGTACATTAACCCTACAGGGGAAAGAGCTCTAGATGACATCTGGTTTTTTTCCCTACCTCTCATTTTCCACGCGTCCGCGCCCTTCCCTCCATCTGCGGCTCAGTTCACCCCAGGTTGCCGTTTTGATGGCTTTTATGATCCGCGCGGTGATTTATTTTTCCTCCCGAGATCAGAAAGAGTTGAGGCTTCATGAAAGAGGGGAAGTGTCATTACACTCCAATTTAGAGGTGGAGAACCTTTGGCTGGGCTCTCACAAAGGGGTTAGTTAGCCAGAGGCAAGTCAGGATGTCCCAGTTTTCGCAAGCCCTGAACACCTGACGAGTCTCTTAAAAGCCATTTAGACTGGCTTCGGCTGCGTTCCTCCCGAGATCAGAAAGAGTTGAGGCTTCATGAAAGAGGGGAAGTGTCATTACACTCCAATTTAGAGGTGGAGAACCTTTGGCTGGGCTCTCACAAAGGGGTTAGTTAGCCAGAGGCAAGTCAGGATGTCCCAGTTTTCGCAAGCCCTGAACACCTGACGAGTCTCTTAAAAGCCATTTAGACTGGCTTCGGCTGCGGGTGAGAGTCAGGGTAAAATTTATCAGAGTTTCTGACGCAAGGCAGAGCGGCTTTGTTGTGTTTCTGTGTGTTTCTCACATGCCAGAAGATTTTTCTTGCCTGCTGATGGGACTTTGGGGATGGGCACAGATACAAGCATCCCCCAAAAAACCCACATCTGCAGGGACTGGACCAGACCTCTGCCACTCACGTGGTCCCAGCACTTTGCTGCCCAGGAGCTGTGTCTTGTTTTGGGGCTCCGCTGGGATCCCCAAGGGGTGCAGGCAGCTCGTGCATTGTGTAGGACTCTGGGACCAGGGTGAGGACTGCAGCCTGAATCTGCAGTGATGGTAATTTGTCCAAGGAGGTGTCCAGGCTGCACGGCAAGCCAGTGGCACTGCCGGGAGGGCGGTGTTGGTGCACAGGTTATTGCACTGGTGGTTCATATCTCTGCAAAATCACCTGGGCAGGGAAAGAAACAGGAGGAAAAGGAGAAGGGGCAGGCAAGCAGCTCAGCAGGCTGCTGCTCTCAGCTCCCCCGCACAGGGGACCCATCAAGGCTGTCGAACCAGCGCTGCAATGCCCCAGGGACCCTTTCAGTTCTCAGATCTGCGCTGGGGAAGTTAATCTGCTGTTTGGCTTTGGTGGGAGGCTGGTCCCTGCAGCTTTATCTTGACCCATTTGCTGCTATGGACTTTGTACCAGCGGGTGGTGGTGGGCCCCCTCCTGCCCACGCTGGCAGCTGCCTGCACTCCCCACGCTCCACTGTCCCTCTGCAAGGCAGAAAGATTAATGGGCAAAGTCCTCGTTAGGAGACCAGCCAGGCACAGGGGCTCAGACTCGACAGATGGGTCAAGCCATCACCTTGTAAATGCCACGAGGTCCCCCATGGGTGCTGGGCAAGTGTGCTGGGCAGGATCCTGGCCCACCGGGCTTTGCTGCTGACAAAATACCATGGAGCAACCAGCATCCCCCATGGAAAGGGCAGGGCTG
>NW_010110482.1:0-13507 GCF_000699245.1 Pterocles gutturalis | reverse complement strand
ATGTGTCCAACAAAGATATTAAACAACACTGATCCCAATATGGACAGACCCCTGGAGACCACCACTCGTCTCCAGTCTCCACTTGAACATCGAGCAATTGACCACAACTCTTTTGAGTGCGATCATCCAACCATTTCCTTATCCACTGCATGGTCCTTCCGTCAAATCCATGTCTCTCCAATTTAGAGGCAAGGATGTCATGAGGGACAGTGTCAAAGGCTTTGCACAATTTCAGGTGGATGATGTCAATCGCTCTTCCCTTATCCACCAGCCCTGTGAGTCCGTCACAGAAGGCCACCAAATTTGTCAGGCACAATTTGCCATTAATGAAGCTGTGTTGGTTGTCACCTATCACCTCCTTATTTTCCGTGTGCTTCAGCAGAATCTCCAGGAGGATCTGCTCCACGATCTCACCAGACACAGAGATGAGACTGACCAGTCTGTAGTTCCCCGTGTCTTCCTTGTTTCCCTTTTTACAAATGGGGGTTATGTTTCCCCTTTTCCAGGCCATGGGAACTTCACCAAAGCGCGGATAGCAGTTTGACAGCTTCATCTGACAGTTCCCTCAGGACCCACAGATGCATCTCATCAGGTCCCATGGACTTGTGCCCCTTCAGGTTCCTTATACAGTCTTGAACCTGATCTTCTCCTACAGTAGGTGGTTCTTCATTCTCCCAGTCCCTGCCTTTGCCTTCTGTGACTTGGGTGGTGTGGCTTTTTTGTGAAGACTGAGGCAAAAAAAGTCATTGAATACCTCAGCCTTCTCCATATCCTGGTTAACCAGGTCTCCTGTTTCCTTCCAGATAGGGCCCACATTTTCCCTAGTCTTCCTTATGTCACCTGTGTACCCACAGAATCTCTTCTTGTTGACCTTGACGTCCTGGCCAGATTTAATTCTACCAGAACTTTAGCTTTCTGTCTTGGGTTCAGCTGGGATAGGGTTAATTTTCACAGAAGCTGGGAGGTGGTCATAGCCAAAGGGATATTCAATACCATGCTGACATCATGCCCTGGATATAAGGGGAAGCTAGTTGGGACAGGAGTGGGGGTTTTTGTGCGGCATTTTGGTGCAGTGGGGTGTTTCCATTGTGTGTTTATTCTATAATCCTGTTTGTTATTATCTTCTCTTTTTCTTGTATTATTAAAATCTGTTGTTACTTCAACTCACGAGGTTCCACCTTTTTTTTTTTCTTTCCCCCATCTTACTGGGAGGGGGAAAGGCAGGGGAAGGGGGCAACCAGGCATGATGGCATGTGCGGTTGCTGCTCGGTCCTTCACCATGACACTTTCCTACCCTGATCTCTGGCTGTTTGGACATTTTCTCTGTATTCCTCCCAGTCTACCTGTCCTTGCTTCCACCCTCTGTAGGGTTCCTTTTTGTGGTTTAGTTTGTCCAGGAGGTCCTTGTTCATCCATGCAGGTCTCCTGGCATTTTTGCCTGACTTTCTCTGTGGGATGCATCACTCCTGAGCTTGGAGGAGGGGATCCTTGAATATTAAACAGCTTTCTTCGGCCCCCCTTCCCTCTAGGGCTTTATCCCATGGGACTCTTACAAGCAGGTCCCTGAAGAGGCCAAATTCTGCTCTCCTGAAGTCCAGGGTAGTGAGTTTTCTGTGCACCCTCCTCGCTGCCCTAAGGATGTTGAACTCCACCATTTCATGGTCACTGCAGCCCAAGCTGCCCTTGAGCTTTACACTCCCCACCAGCCCTTTCTTGTTGGTGAGAACAAGGTCCAGCATAGCACCTCTTGGAGAAGGAAGTTTTCATCATCACATTCCAGGAACATCTTGGCTTGCTTATGCTCTACCGTGCTCTCCCTCCAACTGATATCTGGGTAGTTGAAGTCCCCCATGAGGGCCAGGGCTTGTGAATGCGAGGCTGCTCCTATCTATCTATAGAGGGCCTCATCCACTTGGTCTTCCTGGCCCATGACCTCATGCTGATCCATGATGGAACAGTGAAATTTCAAATTTTAATTTCTGTACTTGGTGGACAATGATGGGCACGCTTGCTAAGTTTCAAGATGCCATATTTTCTGTAACATGAGAATTCACTGTGTCTTCCAGCCACCAAAGTGGTGAAACCCAGACAGAGGGCCCCTGGGGAGTAATGGGTATGTGCACTTTATTTTGCTGGCCAACATGAGCTCACTCCATCCACCTTCCAAGATGAATAAAAATGTCCTGTGACTGTGTTGGTATGACTCTGAGCCTCATACAGAGATTCATTGGGTTTGGCCTCAGTCAGTCAGCTGCTTTTATGGTGCTTTATCTGTTAATGGTTTTCAGAGCACAGGTAAAGCAAGATCTTGTCTGCCCTGCAGCATACAGTGTAAGCAAAATGCAGTAAGTCACCAAAAAATCAGGTGTTAAAAAACACCCACAGCTGGCTTCTGTCAGGGAACCGGAGAAGAGTGCAAGACCAGCTAGGAAAGCTTTGCTTGCCTGCATCTATCAAGAAGCCTCTTCCAACAGGACTTGTCTGGGAACAAGGTACATTGCTGTTTGCTGGAAGCCCACCCTTGCAACAGAGTGGCATCTTTACACTGGATAAACTCATACTGCTTTTTGCAGTAAATACATTATTAATTTCCGATTGTAGGCAGTTATTTCTTTCTTCCTTTTTTTTTTCCCATGGGATGGAAAGTCCTACATAAAGCATACTCTTTTGCTTGGGTTTAATTTTACTCCTCACCTTGGTTCTGCAATACTCTCACAATTCTCTCTTCATAATGCAAGTGGTAATGTTTGAAGATGCATGTACCTGAACTGTGCTTTAAGAAGAGAGTTAGACCAGATGATATCATGATATCCAGAGGTCTCTTCCAATCCAAATTATACTACTTATGTGCTGGAAGTTTGTCCTTTTTATTTCACATATATAGAGTTAGAAATCTAGAGCACTAGGGGTAGCAAAGTACCTCTGCTCTATAGAATGTTTTAATCTTAGCCTGCTTTTTCCTTCTGGAGCTGGATTGACATAAAGCAGAAGAACAATCTTCCTAGCTGACCAAAGCAGAAAGACAAAAAAATGTGGAATTCCCTCTTCTTTTAACACATGGTGATAAACAGAAATAGAATGCAAATAGTTTCTGTAATTTATTTAATTTTAGTTTATTCAAGCACTGAGGCATTTCATTTTACACCAGTAATGGGAAAAAAAGTAGGATATCCCTGGATTAAGTAATTATTTTCAGTTCCAATAAAGAAGTGTACTTATCTAATACAACTTTCTGCATAATATGAGATTTAAGTGCTTTTACTGGAACTGTTTTATAAAAGGAGAGATATTACTTTAATCTCCAAAGGTAAAAATTCCTCCCTAGCTTATGTTAAGAGTGCTTTTTATTCATTTTTTGTCAAAGTACACTGTACAACATCTAATCCTCTAACTCATTTTACAGTTGTAGATGATAATTAACTATGCCTCTAAAAAAGAGAAGTTATTTTAAAAGACACATAATGGGCAATGGTTTTGCTTTTGCTTTTTAAAGCACTTGCATCCAAGCAGAAAAGCACAAAAGTAAGACCTGTTTTTCCAAAACCCATAAAACAAGCTGCAGAACATATAAATAGTAACGTCTCCTACTTATTTTGGATAACAAATGTGGTAAAATATAGATTAAACTAAGAGCTATGCTGGCAAATATTCATCCTTAAATGGCAGTAGTAAATATGTTAGAGTAAGAACTTGGCAAACTATTTCTAAGAGAGAGGCATAGTAACTTTATTACTGTCCCTTTTTTCCTCATTTAATAACTTGCCCGAAGGAAATTTGCTTGACTAAAGTTGAAGTAGCAATGCAATCAAGTTGTAAGTTTTTATTCCTCTATAATACAACTGCGAGATGGGAAATTTTGTGTGTGTATGTGATCACAGAAAATTCCCAACTATTCTGAATGACATTAATCTGTTGCCATTGTTGAGTACCAATTCGTGCATTATATAAACTCGAAAGGCTTAGGTGATTTATGAGTGGCAAATAGGTCTGGCCCTGGTTCTCTTCAGTGGTCTGAGTCTCAGTACCTTTTATTTGTGGTTTTTTTTTTTCCCTGATACTGTCCCAGAATGTCTTGTTGAAATGCAGAGCTCCTTCTCAAATTGTAGTGCTAAATTTGCTCTCACTTTATACCCCTGTATAGCTGAAACAGCTTCACTGCCTTCAGCTCAAATACTCCACTTTGACACCACATGAAAGGGGAGTTTGGCTTGCGAAGCGGCAGGGCCCTGCGCTCCCCAGAGCAGAGCAGTTCGTTACGCTGCACGCACATCCTGGAGCAGAAGAAAAGCAGCTCTACTGTTTTCCATCAGAAATGACAGAAAAAAGTATCAAGCTCTTTTTTTAAATATGCGTAGCTGATGAACTGATAAGGTTGAAAAGTATAACTCCGCCATTTTATTACCGTTTCTCTTTTTTTCTGTGGTATCACTCATCAAAGCAGGATTTTCTTCTTTTTTATAATCCATCAAAAACAAGCATTATGTGCCTTCTGAAGTTTTAAAATTTAAGGGTAAACACAAGGATTTTATACACTTTGCCTTTGCAATGCAAATGAAGACCTGTTACACTCGCAAGGATCCCTCCAAAAAATACTTTCCAAAGTACCTAGTTTTACAGCACAGTTGCATAGTCTGACAAGTGACTTAACTGCCTTTCTGGCTTCAGAATGCCATAGCCCTCCTAGCTGCAAGAGTAAATTTTCTGGCCGTATAACCTTGCAAGTATTATAGCACAGGGAACGAAGAAGTTTCTTTCTCTCTCTCCTGCTCTCCTTTCTCTGTCTTCTTAGAGCTCGGCCTCCGCATGGACAAAGGCACATGTGCAGCATAAGCATGCTTGGTGAGAGAAGGGAGGCTGGCAGACATAGCAGCATTACTGCATGCTTCCTATTTTCACATGCTTGTGTTTGTTCCGTAGAGAAACTTCCTGTGGAAGCAAAGTTGCCGTGGTATAAGCAGGCTCAAGAGCTGGAGGAAGGAGCAGTGGTGTCTGAAGAACCATCGTAAGTCTTAAAAATTTGCTTACGTCAGGGTGTCCTGATGTGGGAATCTGGGGCTTGTGCTGAACTAACACAGTCTCTTGAAATTGTGTTTGGCTTTCGTTAGTGTAAAAGCTAAACCCAACCCTGTGGAAGTCAGTGGGCTTAAGGCTGTGTAACACTTAAGTATGAAGAGACAGAATTCAAGAGGGAGAATGCAGATTTAATTTGAACAAATATATACATGTTTTGGTTAAGGTCATTTACATTAATCTTATAGTGAGAGTCTGTCTACCTATGTAGTTAGAAGTTCCCAACTGCCACTGTATATCCACAGCTCAGTACCTTTATTTATTCTTACAAGACCCCTGTGAAGTAAGACATGAAATACAGTGATGATTTCCCCTTGCCTCTCCCCCCAGGAGGAGTGTAGTACCAGCGAATAAAATTGATTAACTTCAGTAGAAAATAAACTAGAAACTTCCATCAGCACTTTGTATGCTATTGGTAACTCTTTCTCCTGCTGCAGACCCTCTGGGATGCCAGGCTGTCATATGTACATACACTGACAGTCCCCTCAGATTAGGGCTGCCTAAAATGATGGAACATGTACATTTTCCTCCTAAATACATAAACTCAACTCATTATGTCTCTTAACTGTAACTTTTTCTTTTTTCTTTTCCTATTCGTTTGTTCTCTGTTTTGTGAAAAAAATAATATTGATTGAGAAAGAGGTGGAGGGTGTAAAATACCTACAGGTAATACTAAAGGAAAAAAAAATTACAATATAAAGTTGGAAAATATGACTTCCATTTGGGCTTGATACCTGCCTTTTTAATATACCAGTAAGAAAATCTGACTGTATGAATCTGACCGTTGTAGCCAGGTACTTCACACAGTGCTACTGAAAATACAGTTTAGCAGTTTCTGCATGTGCTCTTTTTCATTAATAGCAGGACTGCAGAAGAAGTTGGAAAAAGTAAGTGGGTTTAAAAAATCCTCAGAATTTCTTCAGAATTGAGTTTCATTGTCATTTATAGATAATCAATCTTCCTTAGCCCAATAAAATTGCAATGAACAGGAAGCTGCAGTAAAACTGGTATACCGTATAACCTTTAGCAATGAGGCTGAGAAATTAAAAATATTGTTATGATTATGTTTTGGATTTTTTATTCTGGAACTGTGATAAATGTGTGCTATAATTGTAACCTCTATAGAGAGCTTTAATCAGTATCCAGGTCCTCGTGGCTGAGCATGTGGTATTTTATATTGCAACTGCAGCTATGTATTAGACTAAAACCATTGTTCATTAAGCAGCATAGTTTCAGTTTTGCCATGGTTAATCTCAGCTGAAGTAATTTGAAACTGGAACATTGAAATCGAGCTAGACATGTATAATAAAGCCCTCAAAACAAAAATTATTTTAATCCAGCTGCCATATGTATGGATAAATACATACATATACACATATATATATACACACACATATAAAAATGCACACGTTTATTTGTATATATCTTAGTAGCAGCAATCACATGTGATATGATGAGATGTTTAGCCATTTCCAGAGTTTCGTAGACTTTGTAGGTTGATTCATTCAAAGTCTAGAAAATTCGGTATTTGTGAATGTCCTCATTTTTAATTTGCGAAGTGCAGTTTACCTTCTTGTGACTTTTCTTTTGACTATACTAAACCACTTCCCTAAATGTGCATTTATCAAACTGTAAATAACCCCTGGAAGCATACATTAAAAAAGATGCATTATCAGGAAGTTTATCAAAAATAATCATACTGATATATGGTCATATCTGGAACAATTTATTACGTTAGGAAATTTTGTAGATAAATTTTGTGAACAATGTTGACAGTACTGTAGAAAAAGAGTATAGAAATATGTATGTGAGTATATGTAGCTTTAAATGTTAACAAGAAGGGGTTTGTAGAGAACAGGCACAAACTGCAGGGAAAGGTGAAGAGGCTTTTGTTTATCATGATATGTATTTTAATAAAATATTCTGGAAAAACATATGGGTATATTACTTATGATATTAAAACAGACCTTGAGAGATATAAAAGGAGAGAATTTTAAGAACTTTAAAATGTTCTAAGTGCAGCATTGAAACCTCCTTACTTTATAGTTTCACTGCTCTGCTGCAATAAAGACCCTGTTCTGCAAAGACATCTTAATCTTTTTACCTTGTCTCATGCAACGCTTCAGTGATACCAGTGGGATACTAACATACCAATACAGTGGGGCACAGTCCAGACTAGGTTCATTCTGCCATGGGGTGACATTTTGTACATTTTTTTTCTCCCTGCAAAGCACAACTCTGGGAGCATGTATAATCTTTATTTTAGGCTTATGAGAAAATCAGCATCACATTAAATTAAATGGAAGTATAGATTTTTATATGTGTTGATTAACAGCTAAAATAAAGAGCACAAAGACAGGGTCTTTATGCAAACTTTCCCAAAGCTTAGAGATATCCATTCCCTGTGTTTAGTTTGGGATTATTTTTAGTGATAAGGCATGAGACGGGAAAGATGAAGTAAAAACTTGGAAAACTTGTGCTGAAAGGGCCATCCATGCAATCCCCATTTGTAAAATGTAGCATTATTGTTCCAGAGTATGTAGTCTGTTGATGGTGACCTGGAGTGGTGAACTTCCACATAAAATTGGTTTTGGTGCCTAAGTATTAATAGTGTTTTTCATTAATGTCTTTCTTTAAACACTTATGCTTTCTAGATCCTACTTATTAGATAAAAAAACTGTATGTAATGACATAAAAAGGGAGAAAAACATTCAGAACTCACCCAGATACAATCAACAATCAACTCTGATGGCAGTTTTATATCAGTTGCCCTCATTCGGCTGTGAAGGGGTTTCAAATACACCAACTAGCTGAAAAGCAAGGTGTGTTATCTGATAATGCACCTTTTGGCCTGTGTTTCTGCAGCTATGCAGAGACACAATTTAATACTCCATGGCCTATCATGCTGACAGATGTCAGGCCATCACCCACAGATTTTGGCTGATGAATTTGGAGTTTGCAGTGTAGGTGCATGGTAATTTGAGGGTCAGAATGAGACCCTCAATAAGAGAGTTTTTAAATGTTCGATCAAGCACTAACTGGTGTAAGACCATGCATGATATGGCCAGATATTTTTCCAACTGTGAATTTGAATAACTAGAACATGACCACCAATTTGTTATGCCTAAGTGTGTAAATATTTTCAGAAAACATACCAGGAATTGTAAAGAACAATTCTAATTGCTTCTTCCCCTCCTCTGAGGAAGCCATTACTTTTCTCTGATTCAGTAGAGCAGAGCTGTATGAGCAGAGTTCGAGGGTGGGAGTTGAGCTGGGCAGCCAAGATGGGTTTTCTTTGAAATCTTGCTCCTCTGCTCAGCAAGCAGGGACCGATGGTAAGAGGAGAGGCAGTGTGGAAGGGAAGGGGAGCAGCTGTAGAGCAGGAGGAACAGTAGAAAGCTTCCAGTGACACGATAAGCCAGGTGCTGAAATGGTGACATTTTGCATTCATTAGCCTGTTGAATTTGGAGTACTGGAAGTTTCTTCAGACAAGTTATGCTTATGTGATTTTCCTGCTCTCTCTGTATTGGTGCAATAATTATCAATTTCATGATTGCACTTGAACAGATGTCAGTACGGACTCATTCTTCCCAAGCTTTCTTAAGCCATCATTTAAGTGTTGAGAAAGCTTAACACTTTCTTAAGCCACTACCCCCATTCTCCTCTACAGACAGGGTTGTTTGTAGCCAGCAGACAATTCCTCCCCTGACACCATCACCCTTTCTTCCTTATCGTTCTTCAGGCAGAGCAAGTAAACTCCATCTATAAGCAGTTCTATTGTCCTTCTCAAAGTTTATTTTTGATGGGAAGTTTAAAGCTAAAGCTGAAATTTTTAAGCAGATTTCATCTAGCATTGAGTTCTCATATTTGTAAATCTCTGTATTGCTGTCTTGTGACTTTTGTGACTTTCTATTGAATACAATTTTTTGTTATGAAATTACTCCTGTAATTTATAATCATTCTCTAATATGTGCTGCTAGAGGAGAAGGCACCTCATTTTTATTCCATCTGTGTGTACTGCCTTCCATTATTTATTTCTTCAGGAATTTCTAAAGGAAGCAAGTCTTACAGATTAATTTTGTCTGTATATGTCTGTCTATCAGTTGCCTTCCTCTTCTCTCAGTAATGTCTGAATTTATTCCTATTAACTGAATTTGACAAAGGTATAAAGTTATCACAGAGAATTTTACCCCTCTGTCAAGTTTGGTTAATATTCACCAGAAAATTCAGTGATAGCATTTTCCATGTGTTTCACTCAACTTACCAACTAGGTAGAAAACTGGCACCCTACAATTCCCCAGTTGGAGAAAAGGTTTCTAAAGGAGTTGAGTCCTTAAAGAGGTACCAGAAAATCTGGTTGGGCACTCAGCCTTCAAATACAAATCCATGATAAATTGGTCTTCATTGGTTCTGCTGCTGAAAGAATTAATCATAACCAGTCCAGCCACTTGAAGGCTAGAGGAGATAGTTGTGTTTGTGTTGTCTGACCTGCTGCACCTCTACATGGGGTCAATTAAATATTAATTCCTGACAGAACTACTATGAAATACTCTAGGTTGGTAAGAAAGTATTGTAATCTTTGTTAGGACAAAAGTTTCAGGTAAGAAGTCCTTCCTGTCCTGCATGGTCGACATATTGTTCTCCTATTGCTGTCCATCCCTGAAGTTACCATTCACCAGGCCTTAGAAATACATTATCTGAGGGAGAAGCCACAGTATCTTTCTGTCTGACCTCTTCCACTGGAGCTCATTACAGCAGCACAGCATGACAGCTGGAGTCAGAAAGAGCAGCAGTCATGATTAAAAAAGCATGGGTTTTTCAATGTATAATGAGATTGATTTTATGGATGGTGGAGGGGTTGTTTAAAAGATTTCTGTCTCTAACTCTTGAAAAACGCTTTTGTATGTTAACACCATACCCAGCTTTTAACATACTGCTGTAAATAACCCTGGTGCTAGCCATAAAAAGAAGGGGGAGTGGGGTGTGTGAAGAGGGCAAACAATAATATCTGGATGCCAGATGGCACCGTCATAGTGATGGGGCTGGTTCAATAAAAAGCAAAAGGAAATTCCTGACAGGCATCAGTCGGGGGGACGAAGCCCTCAGGGAACTGAATATGGACAGAGAGGCCAGTGTTGCAGAGTCATCCAATATCTCTTCCTTACTTTTCAGTTGGTATTCATGTTTCCAAAGACAACGTAAGATATTTTACTTTGGTTTTCCCTGTTATATAGTTTCCATCATGGTGTTTGTACCTGATTCATAGGTTAATAAGTAATCTTAAAACTTCTACAAATGTTTTACTCTAAAAATGAAGTATGTTATGATTATTGGATTGCCAAAAGAAGTAGTGAGGACGTACACAGATACTACCAACTGCTAGGCTGTTGCTCGTCCAATTCAGTTTAATGCAGTGAAAAGGAAGAAGGACATTTAGGGAAACTTCTCCATATTAAGATCTAATGGCAAAAAACTTAAACTATATGTGTGATTGATCATAGGGAAGATCAGCAGTGCACCAGCCTAACGTTAGGTAAGGATTTCTAGCTCTTCATTCCATGGGCCCCTTTAGAGAGTTACAACTACTTAGGATTTATGTGTAATATCTATACAGGGCAGAACCAGTTATCTTTCCCTGGGGAGAAAGGCAGTGGTGAATTCATGGAGAGCCCAAACAGTATAGAATGATTTGACACAAAGCTGAAGGAAGAGATCATATTCAAACTAAACTGAACAGAAACTACAGAGGGACAGTTTGTAATCACTCGGATTGGAATTGGACCTACGCAGTTGGCTCTGGTGTCATTACTCTTACAGATGGAGCCCTGAGATTTTATTGACAAGTGGTCATGACCTCCATTTCACTTCTCTGAACAATGGCACCAGGAGCTACCTGCTGTGAGCATCCTGTGGTGTTATCCACATCTTAAAACCAATGGAAAAGTGGCTTCTCCTGGAGAAAAAGGACAGGTTTGCATTTCAGCTCAAGACAAGAAGTCTGGAAGTCTGAGCTCAGTTGCCAGTTCTCTAACAGAAAATTTCTAAGCCTTTGAACAAGTCACTGAGCATTTCATTTCACCAGTAGAATCTGATTTTAGATACCTTAATAGGTGGGTCTCTGT
Source organism: Pterocles gutturalis (assembly GCF_000699245.1). NCBI lineage: Eukaryota > Metazoa > Chordata > Aves > Pterocliformes > Pteroclidae > Pterocles > Pterocles gutturalis. Next base: position 2,315 of record NW_010110482.1, on the reverse strand, counting down.
GCCTTTGAACACTCAGTCTTACTGCTACGGGCAGTTCTCGAAACCTCAGACGTTGTCTGAACCATGGATTTACCCAATGGTGGATTAAAAAAAAAATCATTAAGCAATAAAAATTAAGGGCAATATGTAATTAAATAGCAGTGAAGAAAATAAGTCATTTTTCTCCGTAGCCCAAAGGACATCAGTCTGTGTACACTTTTTTTTTTCCCTTCATAACACAGATTGTAGGAACCCAAGTTTTATATAAAAGAGTCTGTGGCTATGTGCATCAAATATTCTGGAGATCTTCACAAAAATCAGCAGGACTCTCCATGGGTCTCACCCTGAACTGACCTGCTGTGGAAGGTCTCCTGTTATTGAGCATTGACTCTGTGTTTCTCTTCTTCTGACTTCCCCAATTACATGTATGTTGCTACACGGAGAGGAATATACACCAGGCCTTAGCTGTGCCCAGAGTTTGAAGGAAAAAATATAATTATCCCAAGGCTAAATACTGCCATTGTCACTGTTGTTTTCAACTTAAGTTTTGACATCACTTTTGCTGCCTTTGTATGTAAGTGATCGTTGCATAGCACATTTTAGTCTACAAAAGCTGTATTTTTAAATACATTTCCTTTACATAATTTAAATAGAGTAAATTTGTTTTAAAACATTAGATGCACTGATCTGAAAGGGGCATTCTTATGTGTGAATGTAAATAATTATACTACAAATGCAAATAGTCCCTGCAAAATTGGGCTGGGCAAGTGGTATCTACCCAGTATTCCTGTGTGGATGAAATTCTGTGGACCACTGCAATTCACTTGTACTTGCCTGTCAATTGGATGTGCAGCCTGAAGGCTGGACTGCAGTGCATTTCCCAGTTTGACCAATATTTTTTTAAAGTGCTTTACATACAAACACAGCAAGTTGGTTTTGCTGTCATTAAAATTTCCTTAAAATATCTCTTCAATGATTGTAGTACACTACAAAAGCAATGAGCCAAAACCAGCTCAGTACCATTCCTGAATGACTCCTGCAGAAGTCCATCAATGTCGTTGACATTGCATTCCTTTTCCTCTGTTCCTAGAACACCCACCTAGCGTAGGCTAGCGTGCATATGACAAACAGTGCAACAATAGTCCCTTCAGCTGAACGCAATCTTGTGCGCATTGTGAAACCTCAACAGCTAACAAGAAACATTGAAAATACAATGCCTCTTTTAAATCCAGAACTCACTTTTTTTTGCAAGAGTGTTCATGTAATGGGAAAAGATTGCTGTTCCATCACCATAAAAGTGCCCAAAGGTCAAGGAAACAACTATAGGCATTTGCGTACAAGCACTATCCATTTTTAACCACCAGTTGTCTTTGGAGATTTTTGTGCCTTTCCACCTGACCCTTTTCCTTTTCCAGCTTGAGAGAACTGCTGACAACAGAGACGCCTGTTTAGGGGGGAGTGGTGATAAGTAGAGGGACCCTTCAGCCATCTCACAGGTGGGTGCTGTAGTGTAGTCAGCACTCCAGTGGTCAAGTAACAACAGACACAATTAAGTCAGTCATAACAAAGCAAGGTCATGATTTTCCCTCCTTCCAGCTTTCACTTCTCCACCTAGTAGTGATCTCTCTGAAAGAGAAGCCAAAGACTGCTCTTCAAAATATTCATCAGAGTGCTCAGAACACACTACTGTATTTTTCCTTTGGAGAAGAAGCATTGTCATGTCAGCTGCGCAGAGGAATAAAAGAAGATGATCTTTGATGCAATGGCAACATGCTAATCACTGAGAAGTATATTAAGAGCTATTAAATACTCTAATCTCTTTGAGGCAAGAGGCACCTTTTTATTTTTCATTTGTTCAGCTGTTAGCACATTTGGGTTGTGCCTGACAGCTACTACAGCCACATTATTAGAAGTAGTTATTGCCTTTGCCTTATTTGTTAGAGTTGTTATTATAGGGACTATGCTTCCAGTGGGATTTAATTAAACAACATGAAATGACAACTGAAACACCTTCATCATTTCCCGTTTTCTAAAATCCTCCTTCTCAGTAAGTCTATTCCACCACTTCCATTTTCAAAGGAGACTCAGATATTAGCATACAGAAAAGCACAGTGCAGGTACACTATACGCAGAACAAGTAACTTTAAACCCAGGGAACTGACTGCTTAATATTCACATACTTTTTGTGTTTTGTGCTCACCATTTGGCAACATTTACCATTAATGACCACACAGATATTTGAAAACCTTTGTAATTTCCTGGGTTTAGGATGATGGAAAATTCAGAAGCCTTGTATATTTATATTGTGCATTGTCTTGGTGTCAGGACCACCACCA
>NW_010110481.1:0-846 GCF_000699245.1 Pterocles gutturalis | reverse complement strand
CCTCGAGGACCCCAAAAAATCGTTGAGGAAACCAAAAAATCTTCAAGGACCCCAAAAAATCCTTGAAGACCCCAAAAAATCCTGGAGGACCCCAAAAAAATCCTGGAGGACCCCAAAAAATCCAGGGGAACCCCCAAAAATATTCAAGGACCCCAAAAAATCCAGGGGGAGCCAAAAAAATGCTTGAGGACCCTAAAAATTCCTCGAGGACCCCAAAAAATCTTTGAGGACCCCAAAAGTTTCAGGGGCACCCTAAAAAAATCCTTAAGGACCCCAAAAAAATTTATGGGGACCCCAAAAAATCCTCGAGGACCCCGAAAAATCGTTGAGGACCTTATAGAATTCTTGAGGACCCCAAAAAATCCAGGGGGACCCCAAAAAAATCTTCGAGGACCCCAAAAAATTCAAAGGGAGCCTAAAAAATCCTCGAGGACACCAAAAAATCTTCGAGGACCCCCAAAAAATCCTGGAGGACCCCAAAAAATCCAGGGGGACCCCAAAAAAATCTTCGAGGACCCCAAAAAATTCAAAGGGAGCCTAAAAAATCCTCGAGGACACCAAAAAATCTTCGAGGACCCCCAAAAAATCCTGGAGGACCCCAAAAAATCCAGGGGGACCCCAAAAAAATCTTCGAGGACCCCAAAAAATTCAAAGGGAGCCTAAAAAATCCTCGAGGACACCAAAAAATCTTCGAGGACCCCCAAAAAATCCTGGAGGACCCCAAAAAATCCAGGGGGAGCCTAAAAAAATCCACGAGGACCCCAAAAAATCCTCGAGGACCTTAAAAAATCCTCAAGGACCCCAAAAAAATCCTCGGGGACCCCAAAAAATCCTCGAGGACCCCAA
>NW_010110480.1:0-23879 GCF_000699245.1 Pterocles gutturalis | reverse complement strand
ATGGAGATAACAGTCCCAGCATCCCAGACAGAGAGCTGACTGGAGTGGGGGGGAAAGGCCGACCTGGCCCCAGCTAACGATCCCCCCAGAGAGGGAGGATCCCGAAACTCACGGAACGGAGATAACAATTCGAGCGTCACAGACCGAGATCTGACTGGAGTGTGTGTGTGGGGGGGGAGAAAGGCTTGGGAGAGCGGTGCAGAGCCAGAAGAGAGCACCGAAACCGAAAGCCACTGGAACCAGGAAGCGAAGGCAAAAGAGAACTCTCTTCCAGGAGTTCTTACCTATATACTGGGCATGACGTGCATGTTGTGGAATACCATTGGTCACTCTGGTTCTCAATCTTAACCTAAGAGCAAATCCTAGGCTAGCAGCTGGACTGTGGACCACCCCAGGCCTCCCCCAGCTCTGTCTGCGGAGAGCAGAGAGGCTGAAGGTATTTGTCCTTGAAATATCCTAGCAATGATTATAAACATTCCTTTTCTTATCAGCTTTTCTCCTGAGCATAAATCCAAAACACAGCTTCTTGCTAGCTATTTATGAAGAAGAGGAAAAAAAAGTTAACTCTCTGCTTAACCCAGGACAATAGTCCTCTGAAACATTCACAAGCATTTATGTACATCAGGGTTACCTGTAAATGTTGAAGGGTCATTTTAATGAGAAAGGTGATCCCATTCAACAATATATACCTACTTTAAATGAAATTTGCAGCTCATGGAACATATCCTGCCACAACCAGAACTGATTTTTTCTGATTTTCAGTGCAGTGCTCCATTTCCACGATTGTGTACAGGACACCAACGTTAACAAGCGTCTTTGAGAAAACAAGTGAATTATTGGTCTATCTTAGTGCAGTTTTTTGTTTAATTATGCTACTATTTCTCCTTTTCCTGTTACAAGCTAATAATTTTCATTAACTGATTTGTTTTCAGTGCTGCAGCAGAGAAGGAATTCCTAAAGAAGAAATTCTAGAAGTCATATAGTCTGAATGAACTAGGGTAAGTGGAAAGTAACATGGCAAGAAACACTCTAACTTTTGCATAACAGCTATAATGGGACTGATGAAACTTGTCATCCTTGGCACAGCAGTGATGTGGTACAAGACAAGAACTTGGAAAGCTAGGACAAGTGGTATTTTGAACAGTGTTGGAGGTCTGAAGAAGACTCTTGAGTATATGTCAGCGAATAGGAAATTCTCAGTGAAGAGACTCGTCTCACATACGAGTGAGATGAAAGGAACAAACAGAGATATTCTTTGCACTTCATTTTGAGTGTATTGCATGACTTGACAGCCATGGCTCCGGAGTCAAGAGAAGATACTGTGGGAGATGGAGCAGAAAAGAAAGGGGACAGAGACAAAAATTATTGACTAAAAAGAAGATTATGGCAAAAGAGCTTTTGGTGATCAGATGCCTATGGGATATAGAAGCTGAAAAAGAAAAAAAAAAAAAAAGAAAAAAAAAGAATGGCCAATAGCAGTAAAAGGGAAAATGGCAGGTGATGAGAAAAATCATCAAAGGGGGAAAGGGAAGATTATTGAAGTGAAGGTATGCAAGAAGTGACTGTTGATGGTCCACTACTGAGCAGAACCTCAGGGTCTGATCCAAGCTAAACAAGAAGAATAAATGTATATGAGACAAACTGAGTCCACACCGTTAAATAGAGAGGGGCTGCTGTAGTATAGACAGCTGTATTTCTGGAACCACTGGTATTTTTCGTGGGAGAGAAATCTGTGTTAGCATATCTATATATGTATCTAGCTATTGATATATTTCAGGTAGGTATATACTGTAGAGTTGGTCTTTATGTTCATCTAACTGGAATGTTGCCATGATATTTGAATTACTAAGATGAGTATTTATACTCTGTTTTTATACATTCTATTAGTATTTATAAAGGTTGCTCCAATAAAGATCAATTTAGATGAAAGAATGAGTCCTTAATATTACTAATTAAACCATGAGTAGCCATGTAGTTGTCAAAAATATTTGTGTGACACTGATATTTTTACACTATTAACCTATTTCTGTCATCCAGCAATGGTAAAGAAACAGAGACAAAATACGTTTATCTGTCACAGAATAAGAATTGCTAGTGTAGTAGGAGAAGAGTATGACCACAAAATGACAGTTTTCCAGTTCTGTTCATTTTCTGGAATTTTCCTCATGTTTCCAGAACTCTCTTGCATTTAAAATGAAAAAACCAATGACAACAAAATAGCCACCACAAAAAAACAAACCGAGAGCACATCCTACTGACTTTTAAATTAATATGATAAAGCAGATTAAAATAATTTAAGTGAAAGATACTAATCTTAATGGCAGTAGAGATATCAACAACACACTAGTTTCCTTAGTAGAAATTTTAAATATCAAAGAATCTATATCAGCTGGACCTCTGTCCGGTATCCTTCCTTAATCTATACACAATATGCACTGGAAAATCTAATCAGTGGCCTTATGACATTAACCTATCTAGTTTTGTTTATGAATTATGGTAGCATCATTTCAGATTGACAATCTCATTTCCCCTTTCCCATAAATGCAGCCATCTGGAAAGTTATTCTTAAAGTTATGAGTTTTTTTTCTTATTCTAGTGAAATATTTGTTCAAGGAAAAAATATAAGGTTTATTGTCACAAAATATTTGTGAATATTAGGGAAATTCATGTAGTGATTTTGATTGAAAACAACCTAGTAACTGTACATTAAATTTTAAGATCGTCCAGAAAAGGAATCATGGTCTTTTTTTTTTTTTTTTTTTTTTCTAGTTTACTTCTAGAATTAGTATGCTTACTCACTTTACAGGAGACACAGGAGTTTAAACCTAGTCAATCATACTTAAAAAAATAAAAAAGTTAAAAAAAAAGAAGTGCAGACCATAATGTTAAGGGATTTTCTGGAGTTTAGCAGGTCTATAAAGGAAGAGCAAGACTGAAGAGAATTTGAGGCTTGAACAAAATAGTCCAGTCCTCCAAAGGATCTATTAATCAAATACCGTTAATCAAACAACTGACCATTTTATAGTCACTTAACACTCCTCTTACTTTTTGTGTGAGGAAGAATAGATCAAATACCCTTAATTCTACACTACTCTCAGGAAGATCAAGTGACCACATATGCTGTTTTAAGGGATTTTATCTCCCCAAAGAAAATCTGCTTGTAGAAAAAGAAGGTGACTTCACCTTACATGTCCTCTAACAGAGAACTGCTGCTATATGGTTAAGACCAGCAATGCAGTTGGAAGAGGTGCGCAGTGGGAACACAAGCTGTGCGTGTGAAATGCGAGGGTACAATTCTTCAGTGAATTTTCAGTTTTGAATACAACATCACAGGGTATTGCCAACTTTTCAGGGAAAGATATTTCTTGTGTTTTACACAAGCAAGCAACCGTCACCATTTTTAGAGGATGCTTGTGCACTTTTGAGTGTATTGATTCTATTATTTTAATATCTTTTAATGTCTTAAAAAAGTCAGTGTGCACCAGTACAAGTGGAATCCCTCCCCTCACCTGTGTCTTTAACACACATTTCTGAATAGTCTATTAAAAACTGTCTTTAATTTCAAAAAAGAAGATGTGAAACTAGTTTGAGGTTTTTTTTGTAACCTTATAGTTTAATCAAGGAGACAAAGTGCATTTGTTCTTTACGAAAAAAAAAAAAAAAAAAAATCAAAGCACTTTGGATTGATACAGTTAGCTCTATAATGGGATGATTCCATTATTTTGAATACACAGTGGTTGCTTTTTTTAAACCATTCTTGATTAACAGTGCATTTATTTTCTGTTTCCTTTGAACTAAGAGCTTTTCTTCCTCCTGGTAGTTCACATATATGTCTCAAACACTAGCTTGTCAACTGATGACTTTGAAGCTCCAGTAGCTACGGACATTAAACTACACTGGCAGAAAAATAGCTGTGATGTCAAAAAGAGAACTGTGAGGTTATTGTCTCTCAAAAAAAGATTAGGACAAAACTTTCCAATGGCAAAAGAATTAAAAGAACATGACAAGGTAAAACCAAAAGTCTTCAGTAAGCATTGTTTTGGCTTTGATTTACCTCTGTGATGTGGGAGAACTACGTATGTCACCTATACAAAATGGTACTAAAGCAGCTGGATGTGAGCCAAACTAGCTTTTAAGAGATTAATGCCCAAACATATACATTTAACCTGATTTTAACAGTTCTGGCTTCCTTTCCTTAAGAAAGTTAATATATTGTTCCTTTCAGTTTGAAAGCTGTTGCAAAAAATGTTGGCACATTACCTTATTTTAGATTTGTGCAACTTCCCCCAGAAGGGATAATGACTTGAACTGCAACTGTTTAAAGTGAAAAACTCTGATGAACTTCACATATGTTGTTAATTAAATAGACACTGGGAAGAAAAGAAAAATACAGGAACGAAAATTTGCTTATTTTTTTCTGGCTTACTTGAACTAACTCTATGCTGTAGGTATACGAAATTACTTCACCCACAACACAACAGGAGAGAAATTGCCACAGAGGAACTATATCTGAAAATATATGTTTACAATACAGTGTCATGAAGGCTAATGACAATTACTGGCTATCTCTTTCTGAAGGTTACACTTAATGTCACCATTTAACCCTAAGCTTGCTTTTAGATTCAGAAGATAACTTCTTAACCTTTTATTTTTTCTCCTCTCCCTTTCTCCCATCTCTGCAGTCCTACCTAATAGACCAATTGCAGCATTAATTTAAATAATTTACCATCTTTTGATAAGATCTCTCTAGGATATCAGGAAAATTAAAGCTGTCAAAACAGTACACAATTAAAATTTGTAAAATTAATGGCCTGCAAAATAGTAAAGGGTTTGCAGTAAGCAGTCCAGATGATCAGGTCAACAGGAGATACTATTAAAATGATCATGATGAATGGTGACAGGTAAACACTTCCATGTTGAAAAGTGTATTTATTCAGAAAAAAAATGCAGGGGGCTCAAAATTTTATCTTCTGAATGCTGTGCAAGAGACCATGGGAGAAGTAATCTGGCTCATCATGTAAATAATTTTGCAAAATGCTTCAGGACAAAATGTGCTTAAGAATGTAAAATTCTTTTGTTCTCTAGGGAAAGGTCAAAACCTTCATGTGGTAGGGTAAAGCGGTTGTAAAATGAGTCAAAGGACTTCAGAATGATATAGAATGTGGAAATCCCAGGGTCTACCAGATCTAAGAAAAGCTGAAGGTACAAAACATCTACTAGAAAAATCTCTTAAATAGCAATCCTTACTAAAAATAAAGGTCAGTGAATCATTTCAGCTTTAAACACCAAAGTTAGGCTCTGATGCAGAAAACATGTATGTACATGTCACACTTTATGCAGATGAATGAATTTCAGTTTTCATATGGTTGAATTCAAGAGTAGTTTTATGGTTTAGACCTTACTATGAAAGAAAGTTTTTTTTTTTTTTGCACATTTACAGAAAATCTAACAAATAGCCAACTAAATGTTATCTATTTGCATTTTCAGAGGTTTAAATGGGATTATTTTAGGATTAGAGTCGAGAAAAGACAAAATAGGATTTAAAAAACTGTAAAAAAAGGTTTTAAACCTTCGAACATCTGTGCTATCTGTCTCACAGCTTCCCTTGGATTAAGGCCAACAAAAGTACATTGTGAACTTCCTCTTTTATCCTGAATATTCAGGGAGACCAGGCCCTTGGGCTTTTTGAGCCCCAAAAGACTATCTGCAAATATCTGCCCAGAAATGATTTATGAGAGTACGGACGCATCAACATGATAAGTGTTCAGTTGACTGACCAGCTTGCACTTTGAAAATTCCATTCATTGGAAAGATAAAGCAAGTAATAAACAAATGAACTAATTAACAATAGGCTCACAACTAGCAAATTATACTACCAGTTTCTGTTTCTGTTTCAAAGACTGTTCTGAACTGGCTCAAATGTTTTGTTCTGCATGTTTATAGCCCATTCTGTGTTTGTCCCATAGTATGATACAGATCCTTGCTCTTTCACAGTAATATCTGCTAAGTGTATCAGGAAAAAGAGTGTCATTTTTCACCTTTGTGAGATGAGGTAACGGAGGAACAGAAAAGGGAGTGAGGAGGAAGCCTGAAATTAGTATTAATGCAAACCCTTGAAAAAGATTACTTTAAGGTTCTAAATATGAAGCAAGTTACATTGCCTCTGCTCCCTTTCCATCAGCAATTAACTTGTTTGTTGTGAATCGTGTTTCAGACATCACGTTAGCAAGGAGTTAATGTGAGACTGCTGAGTTGGATTAGATAATTTCTTTAAAAAAAAAAAATCAGACAAGTCAGAAAATCTTGTTCTCTTGCTGAACATAAGTTCTAGAAGAAGGTTTTGTGTGGTAACATTCTTTGTCATCTAGTACATCAAAACTTGTTTTTGCTAATATTTCTGTAGACAGTCCAGATGGTAAACTTATGTTCTCTAAGACTTGGAAAAAGCAAATACAAAAAAAAATGGGATGAACAAACCCTGAGTAAATTAAATTAAAATTTATAATGGGTTATTTGCAGATGGTTTTCTCCGACACTTGTTCAGATGTCTACTGCAAGTTTAAAAACTAGATAGAACAGGATGTGAGTTTAAAATTTGGATTTTAAATGTGTCAATAAGTGGTAGCTAACAGGCCCCAGAGGTCATCCCTTTATACAGAAGAGAGATATAGCTTATTTCTGCTTACAATCAATTACTTTTCCTTGTTTAACAAGTGCATCAAATCTACTGATGTAGTAACGTTGTGCTTACTACTGTGCCTGTCTCTTTTGGAGCACTGAGACTGGTGCTCTTACATAGTTTTTCTTCAGTGGGAGCTATGTTTCGAATGCTTGTAATGCAAGACAGCTGAACATCTGACAGGTAACAGAGATTCTCTAACACTTTTCTGATGGTGTCATGTTGTTTTCTTTCATGAAATTTAAAACGAATGACTGATTTCATTTTTACTTTATGGTGCATCAGAATAGCTATTCGTAGATTTGTTAGCCAGCCACAGCCCATGTTTCTGTTATGAACTTTTAATAGCATTTCATGTCACTACATAAAAGTAGTAGATTTACCAATCACAATACTGATAGCAATAAAATGTCTTAAAAATGCAACTGTATGACTATTTCATGTACTAAACTCTTTTATGGTATACACAGTTAATGGGATATGAAAGAATTCAGCAGTTCACATACGATGCAAGAACAAAGTACACATGGGACTACGGGATTGTAACTCTTTCTGTTACCACCATCTGGAGTAGGGTGTGCTCCAAGTCACATGGTGGAGGAGATACTGTGATGCCACACTGTCCCCCATTTTCAAATACTGTTGCTTCTAGCCCAGTATCCTGGTCTATATCTAAAGCACTACAACTGTGCTTCCATTTCCAAAACAAATAAGCTTCCACATTTACATGCATTCATGTAGTTCTTTGTTTTTCCATATTCATGTGTATACACACTTGCTGATAGGGAATTGTGTTGCATCTTTTCTTCTGAGCGCTGCATGTGAAAATTCTGAATAGTTTTACAATCTTCTATACCATTATTATTAAATTGCAGGGGGACTGTATTTGTTTATTTTAGATTTTCAAAATTAAAGATTTTGGATAAAAGGTTATATTTTTTTTTACTTATATCACCACAGACTATAGTTTGTCATCACATGAGACTGAATAAATGTGTGAAACGAGAACATTAATGAGGTACCTATATATATATTTCTTCATACTGCATATACCTACAAAAAAAAAATCTGCTGCTGTTTTTCTCTTATTTGGAAAAATATATTCCCTTTCATAGCCTACTTTGATCTCTAATTTCCCCTCTAACTCTTAAACCACCACATCACCACCTGCAGTTAAATCCAAACTAATGAATTCTATGTCCACAAAGCACTGTCCTTTGAGTGCTTTTGATTGTGTCAATGACACAATCTTTAAGATAGCAGTGAAACACTCTTAAAAAAATGAATTGCTTTGAATCAGAAAAGTTTTTCTAAACATATTAAAAAAGGAAAAATAAATTCATTGATAAATTTGATCTGCTGAAGATCTTGAATCATAAAAACAACAAATAGCCTTGGGTTTTTCTTATAGAACTAAACTTCAGTACTTGCAACTTTAAAAGAGAAATGTTAACTGCATATCTGACAAATTCGCTTGTGCCTATGATTCATTTATCTTTTATGACTGAAGACTCACTTTGTCAGAGTAGTTCCATCAGGGCTACACCGTAAAGTAACATATTTACCTTAAAAACAGGAGTTGTTTTTCCAGTCAGACATCAACAGCTAAGAGTTACTGTAGATATACAGAAGTACTTTTTGATATATTTGATCATTCTGTGACAAAGTTCAGGCTACCTGTACTGCATCTTACATATTTGATATATATATATTTGTATATATTTTGTATATGTATACACACACATATATCTAGATATGTATATATCTAGAACACTTATACTGTCCTTGGAGAAAAATTTGTGGGTGAGAAACTATAAAACTAACAAAATGTCAGATGTGTTTAAGGGTTTCCTGAGCTCCCAGAGTCTGGAACAGTCACCCCACCATACAGATCTTGGGAACTCTTGAACAGTGATATTTAGGTTTGAGGGCTAACTCCGGCAGATCTGGCAGTCCTGGCTGGATCAAACTTTCCAATGGATTTAAAGCTTGTGCACCTGAAAGTCCTGGCATAGCTAGTTATTCCAAAGCTGTGAATGCTGGACCTTCTGCACCATCTGCCCTGGAATAATTAACTTTCTGGTCAGTCACAGAGTTGTGGGCATATCCTAACACTTTCCTGTTAGCATATCTGTTTTTGCAGCAAATAACACAGAATTCCTGAGTTTTTCAGTGCTTTCAGGCTCTTACCTCTGTAGTGCAGAGGCTAGAATTCTTGGCTGTCTTAGTCTTGTGGGGCTTCATTATTCCACTGCATAACTCTGAGTCACTAAAGGATTGTAAAACTTGAAATACTTTAAACTTTTATATATTCTAGTATATTCTAGTTTCATTATTTCACTGGAAGTTTGCTAACGATCTTTACTCTGAGTTTGTAAACTAAGAAAATTTAAATTAAAGTAATTTGTGTTTTTGAGAAACAATTAGTGCTTCCTGCCAATAAGAAGTTCTTCAGTTAAGTAACAAATGCAGGTATAAAGGAGACAACCACAAGGTAAAAAGGAAAATTGCCTTTGCAACAATCAAAAATCCTGTTTTAATAAGGTCAGATTAACTTATTTTGATATGAAAAGTATATGAACTTTTCATACTTATTATTGAAAATAACTGAAAACATTAGTTCAAAGTATTGACATTAATATTAGTGTTGCATAAGAACAGAAATAAAACTGTAAGAGTGGAAATAAATTATAAGAAAACTATGATCAACTGAAATGTTGTTTTCCTACCCTATGTAAGTAAAATCAATAATATACTGCAAAACGTTTTAATTTTATTAAAATTTCATTTTTAGTTACAAAATATTTTAAAAAGTCCTATCAGCTTTACTAAGTTTGTGAAAAGTGAAAATTAAGAGTTGATGGAAAGTCTAGTACCTTAAAATTTCTGGATTAACCTTGTTTAATGAGAAAGATGGTACAAAAGTGAGTATTGATGATACTGCATTAAATTAAATGAAAATTAATACATGCATAAAATAAACAAGTACATGTTAGCTGAACCTAAATTTCACCTGTAGTGATTAACCAAACAAATGTATTCCACAGGCTGGATACTTCGTAACAGCAAACCGGTTGCTGGTGACACATATTTAATCAGAGACTAGTGCCACATATCCAAAAATGTGAAGTCTTTGACATTCTTATGGTGGGTTGAGTAACCAAACTCTTAGGCCCAGACTCTGACTTCTAAGGTTTGCAAATTTTGCTGGCTTGACTTTGCACAACCTACCTTCTACCTTCTTACTTCCAACCCACTCCCACTCTGGTATTGAAACAAAATTCAGGGTAGGGTCTATCTGAGGACTGTAGTATTTAATCCAGCTTGATTTAAGTAAAATAATTCTTCACTATATGTGGATTAACATATATCTAAAACTGTATTCATCTCCTTCAAGTTAAAAATATATTTAAAATATTATTTATAGTTTAGATGTGAAATGTAAACCACACAGGAGGATAGTTGTACTATTACTGAAATTCTGGGTCCTAGCTAAACCCTATCTACTACCGTCACAACCCCCCTGTATTTGACCTATGACAGATTTCACACATTGATATTGTTCCATACTTAATCATGACTATATTCCACTTCTTTAGAAGGACTATCCCTTCCCTAGACAGGACATGCTTTGTGTGAGAAAGGATCAGCAAAACCATGTACATTGGACCTTTATTTTTTTTTCCCTCAAATCATTTTTGGGAATGAAAGGAGATGATGGAAGTTCTTCCTAACTTGTTTTGAGTGGTAGTCTGTTTTGTCTAACACAGAATAAAGATGTTGCCACATACTCTTTAAACTAGAAATAGGTAAAGAGACAAGCAGTCACAAACTAGTTTATTTGCTTTGAGACAAATTAAGTAGAGGGGAAGCACCTGTATCACATATTTCTAAAAATATTATCTCCATGCAATTTTTAAAGTATTTAGAAAATAGGGGAAAGCTTCCACAGATTTATAAATCTTATTTGGTTCTCTTCAAATATTAAATGTTTAAAAGAAACTCTTAACTGATTGTCATGGTTTAAACCCACTTGTCTAACAGCAATCACGACACAGCTGCTTGTTCACCCTCCCCCTTCCAGGGATGAGAGAAAACGTTAGAGAGGTAAAGGGAAAAGAAACTTGTGGGTTGAGATAAGAAAAAAATAATAACTAAACTACAATAATATTGAAAATAATAATTATAAAAATAGTTATAATATAAAATATGCAAATGAGTGATACGCAGTAATATTGCTCACCACCCCATAACCAAGGCTCAGCCCATTCCTGGCTAACGATCTCTGAGTAGGGAGAGTTCCAAAACCACAGTCCTGGACAAGAAATAAGAGCCTGAGAGTCCAAGACTGAGAGAGCCAACTGAGAGGGAGAGGGGGAGAACTTCTGAACAGAGTCTCATCTACATACTAGGCATAATGTACATGATATGGAATATACCATTGGCCAATTTGGGTCTCAATCCCAAACCTAAGGTTGAATCCTTGGCTAGTAACTGGGCTGTACTGCCTTGTAGCTTCTCCTGCTCCTGCACCTGCAGATACTGGCACAGCAGAGAAGCTGAAAAGTCATTGACTGTCCTGGCAGCAACTCCAAACATCAGTATGTTATCAGCCTTCTTCTCAGCACGAATCTAAAACATAACCACTTACTAGCTACTATGAAGAAAGTTAGCTTTGTCCCAGTCAAAACCAGGACACTGATCAAATTGAATAACTTTATGAATGTCTTCTGTTGAGGATGTTCAGAAAAATTACTTAATTGTGAGCATAGAACATTAGTAGCTGTAACGTTTTTAACCATTACTTCAATGATCAAAATTAAATGACTTGTATTATAACAGATGCTAAAGGGTTGTGAAATACATTCTTTGCAGTAATTACTGAACATGTCTGAATTGTTTGTGTTTTTTTTGAAAAAAGATTATTCATGGTATGAAAGATAACATTATAAAGATATAAAGCTCTATCAATAATAACATTTAAAAAAATTAACTACAGGCAGTGAATAAAAAACATCTGTATCTAACTTATCAAGCATCCTTAATAGCCATATTTTGAAATAATGCATGAAACTAGAAAACTTTACAGTGGTTCTTGGATCACTTTTTGAGGGGTACACAATAATTGTAACACCACTTGTAGGAGGAAGCAATGAAGTTGTTTGGCAAATTTGTGGAGATATCACTGGCTGGAGTCAGTATTCTACTCTCTTGAGGATGGGCATAACATGAACTTTAATAAAGATATCATAGCCTCTTTGCAGAAAGAAGGAAGAATATTCATTTTGAGCAGAATTCCATGATGGGATCTGCTTCCATTAAAAACTGTAATGTAACCAGGTTATAGTTTAAATCCTGGTGCTTGTTATACAGAACTCATGACATCCTGCATGATGGCTCCTGGGCAGGTTAGTCATGGAGCCAAACTTTTGAAATGTGTAGAAAGCACTCTTATGGTTTGTGTATCTGCATTTGCAGCACCAGCAATCATTCATATTACTGTCATCTTCCCAGTGAAACACATTTTCCTCTTTTCAGAGCCCCATTCATCACTGGATGTGTTTCTGAATCAGAGCAGACTTTATTGGTAATAGTAAATGTGATTTAAGAAGAACAGGAAGAAACTGAATATTTGTTTTTCTATCAAGACCTAATTAGAAATCCATTTATTCTTTCCCTTCATCTGTTCATTGGATTCACACACAGTATTTCTGTGATTGGAAACACACACAGCATTGTAGCTGGTGACATACTTCTGATTTGTATAATAACATTACAAGAATTGATGTATTAATTTTCACCACCTTCTTATACTCGTCCTCTTTCAGGTAAGCATTTCATTTGCACTATGTCCTGCACTGTAGAAGTTTTTACTGATCTATCAGTGTTGGTGTCTTTTTTTTTCCCCTCATTTATGTTGCAGTTCATTTAGAACCCAGACATACACAAGTAGGTCACACTATTCCCTCCAACGTGCAGCACTTTGCCATCAGTGAAATTGATTTCATCCACAACTATGCTGCCTATACACCAAAGTCCTTTTGAAGTTCTTCACAATATCCTTGAGACCTGATTAACCCAAATATGCTTAGCTGCTATTGTTAATTAAACCACGTCATCATTCACCTTTCCCAAGTTACTAGGAAGGATATTCAACAATGTAAACATCCTACATGATAAGTTTGTAATTACCACCTTTATTTATTTGAAGATAATGACTTATATTTTCTTAGCTTGCCCTCTTATACAAGACAAAGGACATCTACTTTGAACATATAGACTCTGACGTCTACTCTGGATACCCATCCCTGGAGGTGTTCAAGACCAGGCTGGATGGGGCTTTGAGCAAGCTGGTCCAGTGGAGGGTGTCCCTGCCCATGGCAGGGGGGTTGGAACTTGATGATCTTTAAGGTCCTTTCCAACCCAAACCATTATATGATTCTATGATTCTATGATTCTATTAATATATTTCAGTGACATCAGAATTTCATCTTTTATTTTCTCTCTGGTTCCGTACATCTGAGAAATATAATATATTGTAGTTTTGGAAGAAGAAAACAAAGACATGAACAGGAAGATAGATGATGTTTGATGACAAAAGTATAACCTGGAAGATAAAGTTTACTTTTTAAATTCATTTTTGTAAGAGGAATTAAAGAAATGTAGAGATGATCATAAGACTACTCTGATAACAGTGAACAGAAGAAACAGAAGCCTTTACATGTGACATGTCTAGAGGGGGAAAAAAAAGATCAAACAAAAAAATAATCTGGATAAACAGGAATAATACAAAGGATAGCTGTATTTTAACATCAGGAATGATAATTGATTCCTATGAATTAGCAAGTTAATTAGTTTAAGACCAGTTCTCATAGTTCCCATGGTAGTCTTTATTACTAAACTACCCTTTGTCATATCTAATACTTTTGCATCATCACGAGTAAAATTAAAAAAACAAACAAAAAAACCACAACCTTTTGATCCGTAGTGAAAGCATTTAATCTTATTTCTCAGCAAGCAAACATAAGTACAGAAGCTAAGAAAAACTTGATTGTCTTTTCATGATGTAGTAAGAAGTCTAGAAAAGCACCATTTGGGCTGAAGTGCCTAAACAGTGCATAAAACAAGCAATCAGTGGCTTTGCAACGAATGGTGTACAACAGAACTGACAAAAAAAAAATAAGACTTATTTAAAGTTATTTTTTGTGTCTAGAAGTTTTGTTCCAAGTACACTACTTTGGTCATTTCTATTAAAGATTGAACAGGCAAGACCTTATCAAGGAGGGTTTTGAAGGAATGTTAAAGATTGAAACTATAATATCAGACATAATTTTTTTTATTATGGATCAGTAAATGTATCAACTAAGTATAATACTGTTATAAGGATTTTAGGTTTGATATCATATGATCATAACAGAAGAGAAATTCTTAGTGATGATTTTGAACTTAAAATTACTCATATGTACATGAGTCATTTTAATTTATGTATATAAACAAAAGCCTGAGTGGCCATAAATTCAGCCTTAGTTTCTTGTGGACTTCAATGTGTAACTATAGCGTTAACTAAATTTTAAAATAAACTGAAAAAATTGTAAGTCACCTTTCATCTTATTTTTGGCTTTTGGCACATCCCTGCTGTTGTATTCCTCTTTCCATTACCTTTTTCTGACAAACTGTAGGTCATATTCAACAATATTTTGACCTATAACTTATAGCAGTGTCCATTGGGTGGTAATAAGAATAATTAGCTTTTAGCAATGTGAACAGAGAGGTGTCCAATAGAAATGAGGTCAAAATGAACGTAAAGATACATGTTCAACTGAAGAGACATAGTGTGTTGATCAAAACTTAAATAAAACAGTACAGAAAAATGCCCTTCTCAGGGTGCTTGGGTCTGAGGTGTTTAGTTAGTTAGTTGGGGATTTTTTGGTGGGATTCACTGACTTTGGATAATACAATTTGCTTTCTGAGAAGTGTCTAAAACATCAGGATTATAACTGGGGATCACAGTGATTTGGTCAGATGCAGACATCTAAATCATTGATATCTGCGTTAGGGCAGATGTAGCCCACATTTTTGTTCTTCAGTTTGATTAACTCAGTGTGTCCAACTTCAGACTCTATGTTTCTTGACCTCATCTTACAAATGTATGTGTTCAGCTCTCTTTGCACACTCACCTCAGCTTGATCATTATCCTTTCACTTCAACCTGATTGAATACCCATTTAAATCTACACAAAGGATTCAGTATGATTTTAACAAATTTTGGGGATAGACGGCTAAAAATAAAGAGTTTACTTTCTACCAGAGAAGGGCAGAGTATTCCTACCTATAGTTTCTCCTAAACCAAGTTGGTTGGAAAATTTGCATCAAAACTTTGTTTTGCTTGAACATTCTGGCTTGTCAACATGAAAAGATTTTGCAAGGAAATTATTTGCTTTGATGAGCTTTTACTGTATCTGAGACAAATTTCCCTGGTAATACATGGATTTTTTGTTATTTCCATAGATTTATTGTAAGAATAGCCTGCATTACTTAAGGCTGATGTGTCAATGTTTAGAGTGTTTGCAGTACTGTAACAGATCCGCTTGGGAGTTTGCCCTTAAACTGGGTATTTGACATTTTTTGACACTGAATTAGGGTAGACCATGTAGACCTCCTGGAAAAAAGGACATTTCTGACACTAAAATATGATTAAAAGACATAATTCCTGCTTTATTGAAAGTTGCCTCTTGGTAAACTGTACTCTGAACTTCCAAGCTTCAGGGTCATAGGCCAACTGTGTCCAGTCAGAAAACCTTCCCTGAGATGGAAGAATCCACATAGGCTGTACTATGGAACAGCTACTGGCTTTTGTAGAAGTATTAGCTATTTTTTTCTATAAGGTTCAACACATTTGGCTATTAAAGTTCAAATATCTAATTTTTAATGCTACAAGCTGTGTTTGGGTGGCTGGCAGTCAGCCCTGCCTATTTTTCAATCTTCAGTAAGGATGATACACTTAATTATGGCCTGCCTGGTACAATGCACTAGTACTCTAGAGTTACCCAATGTAGTTGTCCAAAGCTCTGTCAGTTCTACTTTTGAGCTTCTTTAGAATACATCCATTCTAAGTTGTACGCAAGGCATCTTAGTCTGGCTCACTTCTTAACCACCTGTAACAAGCTCTGCCTCTGCTTCATCCTTTTCATAACCTGCCAAACCAGTTCTACACCATTCACAAAAAAAGTTGCCTAATCTGCAGTGACTCTGTTACTCCCTTTCTCATTGTATTTCAGAAGAAACTTGTCTGTTGTGACAAACTTATCTATTAGGTAGAGGTCATGAGAGAAGCTTTTACTACTGAACTTCTGAAAAAAATTGTTTCCATCTCTCTTTAGGTGATGCTGTAAAATCTTGTGCCTCTGTAAACATTTTATAACAGAGAAATAATTACTGTCCATAACACAGTAGTAATATTATAACAGCCATTGTGACATAAGGCTCTGTTTTACTGCAAGAAATTAATGAGCCCTAACCACTCCTATTATTTTATTCTGTAAGCAAGGCAGCATAAAGGTTACAAACCAAACAAGACCTTGAATTAGAAAGAAAGAATTCAGAAGTGAGATCACTGAATTCATACTAAATAGCAATGTCTCAGTCCAGTCAGCTGAGATTTGCTGATAATTGCACCAGGGATGGCAAGTATATTAATACTTAACTTAATGAAGTGTATATCAGGCAATTCTTGTGTGCTCATAAGGAATGTGGTCCTGATTTCAGGCCTCCAAGATCTTTAAAAGACCCTAAATTAAAAGTGACCTATTTGAGAGTAGCAGTGGGAGAGTCTAAGGATACAAAGAAGAAACCTGTCTGTAAGGACAGACACAATCTTACACTAATATTTTTAACACTTTTCTGCTGTATCAGTTACTCCCGATTCTTGCAACCACCTTCAAAGGAATTTTTATTTCTTTATATTGAATCTTTAGTGCATTAGTCATTACTGTAGGACCAAGTTCATTTCGATATTTTCAAGCAAAGAATGTTCAAACATGGATCCTCAAGCTGGGGAAATCCCAAATGCTCAGACTGTTGGAGGCTGGGATGCTATATGAAGAGAAATATTACTTGGAGACTACTTGATACTTGTATTCTTTTCCAAAAAATCTTCAACAAGTACAGGAAGAAAAAAACTACGAGGTTAAATGGACCTAAATTTTGATAGGCAAGTTATAACTTTGCTGAAGCTATATAATTTCAGTATCACTCATCATCTGTATTACCTCAATATAGACACTAAAATCAGAGAAAACTTTCACTTCACATGCTGTATTGTGTAGTTGAAAATTTGATTTGCACACTGTGCTATTTTTTTGCATACTGTTGATCTGTTTATTATTCCTTAGGTTAAATAAAAGGCGACATGAAAGGAAGAAGCAATATAAAATGGCACACTCAAATGTATGAGCTTATGCAGATATGTATACTGTTATAAATGTATACTTTTTTTAGCATTCCTATAGTAAGGAATTTTGTGATTTTTTTTCTTTTTATTCTAATTCTAAACAGATTTATCATCAATAAATCAGCTGGTATAGAGGAATGTATTAGGCAGCAAAACATAAACATCACTGGAAATGACTTCTTTATTTCTTCTTTCCACTTACCACCTTATTCTGAAGGCAGTAGCAGAGATATCTTGGGCAGTCCGGAAGGAATAGGAAAGTGTGTTTTGATAGTAATATAACATTTCAAAGTGTGTATGCTACTCTTTTCAATTTGACTGCATTTGAATTAATTTTTGGACTGTCTCCCCAATGACTACCTTAACCTTCACTCTGAATTTCCATGGAAACTCATTTTTCTAGTGATATTTTTATCTTCAATATTTTATTTGGTTCACTTCTTTTTTCAATTTAGTTCAGCTGGTGGTGAAGAGACATTATAGATGTCTGTGCAAATAAGAATCTTTTTTGGGTTTTTATTGGGGGGGGGGTGTTTTTCTTTTTTTTGTCTTGCTATCCTATGAACAGAAGAACTTGATTCTGCTTCCTTTCATGCAATTCAGATGCTCTAGGGTGTCTGAAATGGCATTTGACACCTATTCGTTTAGGTAACTGAGTTGTTCTCTTGGCTCTTCACGGATTCACATCTGGACATCTAATTTGTAAATCATAGAATCATAGAATGGCCTGGGTTGAAAAGGACCTTAAAGATCATCTAGTTTCAACCCCCCTGCTGTGGGCAGGGTTGCCAACCACTAGAGCAGGCTGCCCAGGGCCCCATCCAGCCTGGCCTTGAATGCCTCCAGGGATGGGGCATCCACAGCTTCTCTGGGCAACCTGTTCCAGTGCCTCACCACCCTCTGAGTGAAAAATTTCCTCCTAATATCCAACCTAAATCTCCCCTCTCTTAGTTTAGAACGATTCCTGCTCATCTTGTCACTATCAAGCCCTGTAAATAGCTGGTACACTGATTTCCTTTGGAAAGGTACGTAGTGGCTAGAAAGGGTGTCAGTGGAAGTCTTCATCTCTCATGGAATCAGGAAGAGTAACACGGATGATACCACAGATCAGTCCTGTCTCATAGTACAGAGTCAGACAATAAGCTGTTCTTTGGACATATAGCCTATACTTAAAAATGTACAGAGAACAAGGACTTTTTGGTGTGAGTCACAGAATGACTGCAGTAGCTTGACCAAATTTAGTCAAAATTTAACTGTTGCTCAAAAAACTGAGATTAAATATAAAACAACATCAGTACTAAAACAATAAAATTAAATCTTAAACAAATCTAAATCTGTTATCATAATTTTTCTCCATCTCCTTATGGGTGAACATCAGATGTTCACATGATTCTCACTTCTGAAAATCAAAATGGTATGTAATTACAGACATGGCAAATAGCTGTGTGACAGCAAGCACTGAATCAAATATGGAGATTATCCAAAGTCTTGGCTTTTTGTAGTTGGACAATGGTTATAAAATAGAACATCTGAGATATTAGTTTTATAAGCATTCCATGTGCAAATGAGATAATGATAAATCAGACAAAGTAAATAAGAAAATCCAGTCTTTGCAGTAGTTCTCTTCTCTTTCCACTTCTCTTTGTGTCCTCATGTTCTTTCTCTGGTACTTCCCACTTTTATTTTAAAATTCTCCTTCTGTCATAGAACACTACTGTCTTATGGGGAATTACATCAGAGAGAAACAAATATATCAGATGTCTATTTCGTAGCTTCATATCTATAACTTCTTATGCTGATTAAGATCAGAGAGTGGAAGAAAGACAACTTTTAAGAAGAAAATAATAAAAATGGAGAAAACTGAGGGAAAATTAATTGTGCTTAAATGCGAATGACAGGGAAAAAACACAGGAAGAAATTTCAGGAACCAGAAAAAAACAGGAATTAGTTAACTAATATGTAGACCGAGAAAAATTAGAAAAAATATATGAATCATATTTCAATTAATATAATATGTTATTAATATATATCAATGACTAAAAAATTCTATACTATCACAGTAATTTCTGTTGTGCTGACCACTCTGTACCAGGTGCAGATTGTCTTCTTTATACTATAGCTGCAGGATAAGGGCTATAAATTGACATGAAAATTCAGCCTGCCAAGCATAAACTATTCTGAAGTAGGGCAACTGGAGGATTTTTTTTATGAAATGAGTCCTGTTGGTTTTGTTGGCCATGAAAGAAGAAGTGCATTGATTTTCCTGACAACTTTTACCTCCACACAAATTATCCATATCTTTGCAGTTTTCTGTTCTTTGGGTCCATGAATTGACTTCTGAGTGGAAACCAGCAATGTGTAATGGTAATATCAGAGATTTCACATCTTGGCATTAGAAGATGATATGCTATTTGATATACCTGCAATATGACCCATGTCTGGTGACCCATGGTTCTGCAACTTTTATAGATTTGAATATGACTGTATATTGCAGATTAGATCTACCAATGCACAAGTCCATGCTCTTTTCTTCAGGCTGCTTCTGATACTCCCCCTAGCTTGTATGGATCTAGTTTATGTATGCAACAAAAAACCACATTGCATAATATGGCTAGTACATATGTTATATGCATGAGTAAAAGACTGAGTTAAGAATAGGAGAACAACATAAGCAGACATACATGGATTTACCAGGGGAACTCAGGGTGCCTAGAACCTCACACCTTCCATCCCCTGCTCACAGGACCAGCAAGTCCACTGTAAATGCACAGACTCTTTCCAGCTTTTCTTTCCTTCCTTCCTTTCTTCCTTCCTTCCTTCCTTCTTTCCTTCTTGCCTGCCTTCCTGCCCTCCTGCCTTCTTGCCTTCCTGCCTTCCTCCCTCCCTTCCATCCCTTCCATCCCTTCCTTCTTTACTTGTAGTGAATAGTAAAACTATTTGAAAATCCTTCATTTTTTTAGAAAAACATAAATCAATGTGGTCCAATAAATTAATGATGTTCTGTTTAAATGGACATACACACAAATGTATATGCAAGGACATATTCTCTACCACAAAACATTTAAATTCAAAGTAAGACAAAGATATAGAAAAAAAAGAGGTTGATAGTGCAGTAGTAGCAAGTTCAATCAGAATACATGGGGAAAAAAAAGGATGAGTGAATACAACAGTAATTTTCCATAAGGAATGAATTACCTTTATTATTACTTTATTTTCTCTCAGAAAATATTTTTTTCAAATTTAAAGTTAAATTTACAGATGAAAGAATTATACACTATTCTTTTCTATATAACCAACATCCTGTAGCTAGAAAGGATCTAAAGACGTCTTTAGGAACCCAGCTTACATCAAATCAGTCCAAGTACAATAGATGGAAAAAATTATTTAAGAACATTTTACAACAGGTAGCAAATGTAAGAATATGATGCCATGTGTCAAATTATACGTGTCTACAGCATAAATTTATTGGTCAGAAAGAATCAGCAGGGCTTAGATGTGGTTCAGGTATGAAAATTCAGAGAGGAAGGTGAACTGAAGATGTATATATACAATATTACCTTTGTAAGACATAGATAAAATTAATCTCATTTCAAACTAGAAAATCTAAATATATTTGGCTCCCTTCACTGTGAATGGTCTAAATTAATATTTTGAACCTATGAGCCTGTGATCTCATGAGATCCCCTTTTCTTTCTGTCAGCATCCAGATAAAATCTTTCCATGCATTGGCCAGTTCCAGGCATTTCAGGCAGAGGTATAAATATCAGTATTCCACTAAATTACATTTACTGTAATTCCCAGCTGGACTAGGAAAAGCTGAACACGTTCCCACTGACAAAAAGGTAGAACAGAGAACATAATCATCTGTTCTGTTTGGCAGCTAGGTTCTTCCCAGTCTTTGCATCTGTACTAATTTGTATCAACCAGCCTTAGATCTGAACTATTTGTATCAGTGATTGTATTTTGCACAGCCAGCAGCAGTAATGATATTGCAATTATGATACCACAAAAAGTATTGCATTAACACCAAATCTTATAATGCTCTGAAACTTTTTTACCAGTACTAGTGTGACTAATTTGGACATGCAGACAAACGTAGAACATAATGAGTTTCTCAAGCTGTATCTACCCTACTAAACAAAAGAGGATAAAAGTAAAAAGTACACTGTACTCTCATCGTTCCTGTTACTTAGTTGTTAACTTCGTCCCTAGATTTGTGCTTCAAGTACCTTTCTCCAAAACAATGTGTAAGCTTCATTCAGTGGATACTTTGGTATCCAGGGGCCACCTCCAGAAAACAGCATTGATAAGACAGCACTACTCTAAGCTTTCTCAAATGTATACTTTTCTCTGTCAAACAATCTCTCATATGCTCTACTGTCATAACAATATGCAAATAATGTACACCTTCACGCTGAAAAAAAAGCCAACCCAAACCATTCACTCTGGTGTGTTGCCACACCACGACACTGTTATGCTTAACACTGAAGAGAGGAAAGTACCCAAAACAATATCATGCTATACAGGTACAGTGACACTACAAAGAGTCTAGTGGAGATACAGAGCTAAGTCCTATGTCATATGGACACAGATATTCTTCTCAAGAAAGAGCTGAAAGCTTTGTGGATGAATTCTCATGGTCATTACTACTTGGCCTCTTGTCCAAGGATCATCTCCTTGAACCTGAAACAGTGTACGTATGAATTTGTTCTCCTCTCTTATCACATCCTCTCTTATTGAGGAGGATAGGGGGCATGCAAGGGAGAAAGAAGACAAAAATCTGCTTCTGGAATCTGTATGACATTGTAAAGGCTACTGCAAAAGGTAGCAGGGAAAAAGACAGTGTCTGTTCCTTCTCTGTAACCTTGTAGGAAGCTATCCAGCAAACCTCTGATTTCATTCAGTAATTGTACCACTAATTATAGATCTTAGTCTCCTCTTATATATATAGCAATTTGGATTTAGTCCAGAAGCTTCTCAAGGACAATGAGGAGCTCTGCCAATGGGGAGGCTGAGAGGAGGCAGAAGCTGAAATAAAACCTTCCTCCTGCTTTTCCATTCCCTGCGACTGGAGAAAGGATGATGGCTATTAGGCAGGATCCCAAGGTCCCTGCAAGGAGATGGGGCTTTATTTTGTTTGTGTTTTGGTGAATGTTGAATGAAAATCCATTGTAATCTTTAAATAAAGTTTTTATGAAATAATTTGTTCTATGATTCTATAATTTAATAAAGGAGGTATTTATTTCAAAGTTAACCCTTTATTTATTTTTGTTAGATCTATTTTTGACTAAAATATCAAAGGGACAGCAGCTCTTCCCTCTCCCTCTTCCTTCTTGCCCATAAAGGGGATAATAGAAAGATTCTTTTTTAAAAAAAGAAAGAAATAATACTTCTGAATTGTGGTTGAAGATGGGTTTTGAAAAACATAGAAAAGACAAAGTAGATTAGACTAGAAAATTCCAAGGCAATTATGCTAACTATATTTAATAATATGCAGAAATGAAGCAGGATGGCAAAAAACCCCCATTCTTTCCAGAATAAAGATTGAAGTCCTGACTAAACCGTTGCATTTGCTCACCTACAAAGGCAGATTTGGTCTCCTTCTTGCATTATTTAGAATAAAAAGTGTAATTCCAGCATGTGATAATATATTACTAACATGACTAATGAAGTTAGAACTTTATTCTAGTTCAGCTACCAATAGTAGAGACACACAGAAAGCCCAAGAACTTCAGACCAGCTGAAAGTGTACTCATATTTGCTGTTTTCCATGAGAATCATGACTATTTCCCCACTTTTTACCATTTGCAAAGGTCTGGGTGAACCTCTTCAAGGTTCCTTTAAGGACACAACAGTCAGTGGCCTGAGACTTAACGGCCCTTTTTACTGTCTCTGTTGCCTCCTATTTGTGTATCCAGGTGTTCTTTGAGTTTTGGGTTGTTTGGGTTTTTTTTTTTGTTTGTTTGTTGTGTTTGTTTTGGTTTGGTTTGGATTTTGTTTGTTTGTTACTTACCTTGTATTTCCTTTTTATCTTGACTAGTCATTAACCAGATGTCTTTACAATCTAGATGTCTACATGCCCTTCAAATTCCACAAATGCTTACAGAAGGTATCAGTAAAGAAAACAAAACTGGAATTAATCTTGCATTATTTTAGATGTCTTCAAAGTTGTCTACACTGAAGCTACTCAGACTAGAGACCATTTACGCTTAATAATGAGTAAAAAATACTTCTAAAGATAAAAATGTATTTTATTCGTTTTAAAGATCTAGCTTAGTGACAGAGTTTCATTAGCAATTCTACCTAAACGTAGTGTTGATCCTCTAAGTTAATCAGGCTAGGATTAAGCCAGGATGAGCAGATCTTTTCCTCTGTTTCCCTGATGCCTGTGAAGAACACCAATATTTACGTTAATTCTTCTAAATAAAGATGAATAAATGGTTACAAATGAACCATGGTCACCATTAAGACTGTTTTAGAGGCTCTTTTAATAGGGAGAGAATTTTGATTTTATTCATGTCTTGGCTTTCCATCTAGTATTAACACAGTTTGTTATTGAATGACTACATTCTTGGTATAACTTAGTTCAAAGAGACATGAGCTTACATTTGTAATACTAATAATCCTTTACCTGGTTTTGTTGCTTACAGGTCAAAGATGATTTTTTTTTAATATATTTAACACAAGAGGAAAAAAAGCCCACAATCCCTCTCCAAACTTTTCCAAGCTCACAGAATCACAGAATCACAGA
>NW_010110479.1:0-7630 GCF_000699245.1 Pterocles gutturalis | reverse complement strand
CAACCCAAACCATTGTATGATTCTATGATGATTCTATGTAGTACGTCCAGCTGTCTATTAAAATAGTTTGAGTGGATGCTCCATGAAACACTGTCCTATTAAGACAAATGTGTGCACTGGTGTTCCTGATAATAACTGCCTATTGTTCAGGTACTCGGTTATAGGTATGTATATATATATATAAAAATATATTTTTTCTCAGGTAAAATAACTCACAAATAAATTTTTACACAGTTTTTGCAAAAACTGACCACACGATTGTTAGTATTTGTTTTAGTGGAAACATAACGTACAGGAGAAGAGGTGTTTGTGCTCTGAAAATGAAATATTGAATGTTGAAAATTGTCTTTCAAGACAAATGTGTTACATCTCAGAGATTGCTCCAAAGAGGAATTAAGTGTTTTTAATGATCTCTGAAAGTGAGTATCTTCAATAATGACCAAGTAGTTGGTTCTTCAGTAAAACTTACAATTATTCTCCTGAGCATATTAGGGGGCAGCATATCTTTATATCAGCTTTGATACTCGGACTGTGCCTAGTTTTTGGTTTTTTGGTACTGGCCTTCTGGACTGAGTTGAAACACAGATACGTTAATTTTTCAGCCGACTAATCACAAAGCTTGTGACCTGGCTCCCAGTCAATATACCTTTTCTGAGTATTAACTAGGGTCCTTGTAGCTAGCCTGAAAGAGATGAAAATGTGATTCAGCACAGGAAATAATAACCTTCCCACACCTGCTTGTAATCTGAGACGTGAAGGAGTTTGTTCTGGGAAGAAATAGAAAATGTAATTTCTTATTCTTTCCATTCACGAAGTGTGCAATTTTTCTGCATTTGTGTTGAAGTACCTCCAGTCAGAGGTCAGGGTATCTTTGTGATTTTATTATACCAAATGGATTATTATACCGAATGGCATTTTATTGTACCGAATGGAAAGGTTTCCTACTCTAGCCTTTACAATTTGAATAAAGAGAATTACATAAGGCATAAGAGAATTAAGCGTAGGAGAATTGAATTGGAATTAGATATCTATTAACCTCTACCTCCCTCTGAAAAAAGCCCAACAAATTGCACACTGATTGATCACCTGAAAAAAGCCCATGCTTCAGTAATGAGGATTCAGTTGCTTTCATCAGAGGCAGCTCTTACACGGTAACATGCACAGGATTTTTTTTTTTTAACATAAACTTTCTGTTGCAGTACATAAACTCTTAAATTACATCAGTATTTAAGTGATTTGATCTTTACTGGCAGACATGTAATTCTCAAATAGCTGATTTTTTTTCTTATCTACATTCTCACTTCTGGCAGTGCTGAAAGCAAACAGCTTGTTACCCTTCAGTGTGTTACTTCTGCAATGCACCAGGGTGCTTTCTGCATACAAGGAGCCACAGATGGAGCACAGCAGCCTCTGCTCACCAGAAAAGGGAACTTGTCTTTCTTTTCTGTATGAAAAAACAGTTATAGTGCAGGTAGCTTATTTTTGAGAGAGAGGATATTAAGGGGAAACTGTAAGGAATTCAAACTATTAACATTTTTATTCTATTTTTGACTCTTAGGGATTCAGTCCCTCAAATACAATAGAACTCCTTAATTATTTTTATCTGACTTCTTGGCAACATTAATCCAGATTTTTCTAGCTATGTTATGCTTGAAATGCGAAATCAGTGGGAAATATTTTTGTTTACACCATCTAACATTTGTGAAAAAGATCTGTAGAATTTTTGGAAGAACAGCTTTCTATAGAATCTTACACCTAGGGAAAAAAAAAAAGAAAGATTTTGTATAATTTAATCTTTCAGTTTAGGGTACTTTTATATGAAGTCTGCTCAGGTGGTAAGGATTTATTATTGTTTTTTGTTATTCTGCATGAACAGATGGGCAAATTGGGGTGGCTGTGGCAGCAGAGAGCTGAAGCAGCTGTCGATGGGACAATCCTGCTTACCAGAGCATGGCACAGAGCAGGGCTGCAGCAGAGCCTGATGCTCTCTGGAGCCCTGCCTGGTGTCTGTGCTACACAGAGCACTGACCTGTCTGGGCGGCTGGATGCTAGCTCCGCTGTCTCTGCATTGTAGTCTGTCACACTTTGTAGGCATGCCTTTAGATGTATTATTCTTCAGCTCCTCTGGGACTGTCTCTCCCATATTCAGCTAGACATCTTCAGCTTCTAATTTAGTCCAAGGACATAAAGAATGGCTACTACCAGGTCGTAGGGAAGAATGACACTATAAAAAAAACAAACAGCTAATATTTGTATTTTATTTTTAGCTTATTTCCTGTTGTTTCCCTGTGGCTGCTGACATTGTCACCAAAGCTTCCTTTCTAGTTGTTTTGCTTAAAATACACATACATTGTGCGTATATGCATCTGCGTGCCAGAGCATCGGGGTGTGGAGTTGGTATATTGTCCAGTGTGTTTGCTGATGAATAAAGCAGCATCGGCTCAAACTACTTGAGAATGAGAACTGTGAGGAGGTTGCAGAAGGACCTCTCTGTGAGGCTTTTGCTTTTTCTGTGAACACAGTCCTGAGAACGTGGGTGCTCTGCAGCCTGTATTCTCAACCTGTGAGCCTCTAGCATAGGCAGGCAGACATCTCCCCTAACAGACAGTGGACTTCAGTCTTCACCCAAACACTGAATGGCTCTCCTCCACTACTTCACAGCAAAGGATTGAGTCAGCATTAGCCCTGTGTGGTACTTAATGTCAGAGTCATTCATCAGGAGTTTCTGTATTTGTATGTACTGAAGGGGAGGTTAGGGCCTTCAGGTAATAGTGCAGGATGCTGTCCCTTGAAGTGTCATAGGGTTTCTTGCTCTCTCCATGCTATTTTTAATCTCCCTTTGAATTAAGTTCATTGAGTCATGCAGGACTGGAAGAACTATTTAAAAATGGAACAGACAATAATTCAGCTTCCTTATTTCTCGCTCTCTTCATGTACCGACCAGACGTTCTTCGTCTTCTTAATTTCCGATCTCCTGCCCCATACTCCATTTGCTTCCTGAATTTCTTTGGCTTATGGTAACACCACAAAACCCATCCTATTACTCACTTAAGCTTATTATTTCCTTTTTTTTTTTCCCTGAGGAGTAGACAATTCTTATAAATATCAGTTATCCCTGGACAGGTAAATTTCAGCATATGCTGTGTTGAAAGCAAGTGTTAGGCATTGCAAGGGGTTCCCAATCTTTCATGTGCATTGTGAACGTGTGCAATTAGGAATGATTTTTTAATTTTTTTTTTTCCTGCTGGACGTTTTCTGGAATTGGGAAAAAGATAAAGGTTGTCAAAAGCTAATATTCTGTGTGTTTATTTTCTCATTATCTTCTCACTGCCTGAGGGTACAACAGAACTGAAACTGTTAAACAATAATGCATGTTGTGGCTCCGTCCCAGCGTCACATCATCATTTTTGCCATGACATCATGTCCAGTGACAGATGAGGCATGAATTATCCATTTTCTGCTCAAAATGTCCTGTTCTTGGCACATTTGTGTGTATGTTTTTTAAAGATACTGTAAATGTCTCTAGTAGGTGGGGGGGGGGGTCGGTCTAATTCTACCTAAGTGGCATTAGGAGATCCTGGCTGTAGTAACAGCACCCAAAAGACAAAGTTTTGACCACTGTCCATCCGGGATCTCAGAATTTCACATGAAATCTCTCCATTATATCAGTACATGTGAATCAGTTCTCTTTCTTGCTCACTGTGTGGTATTTGGTACCCACAGCTTCCATTAAAGGTCCTTCAGCAGAGTATCTACTTAACAGACCCACTCTTATAGATTCTATATGGCACCTTGTGTAGCTTTCTCTAAGTGTAATATGCATATGTGTTTTATTTAAACTTTTCTTCATTTTCTTCTTCTCCTAGGTATTATGATAACTTTACCCAGTGCACAGAACGTGAAGCCAACAACGCGAGTTGCTTTTGGCCAAACCCCCTCGCAGAGGGCTTTATCACTGGAATCCATAAACAATTCTTTTCAAACTGTACTTCAGAAAAGGTTCACTGGGAAGATCCACCAGATGAAATCCTCATAACTCTGATCTTGATCCCAGTCATGTTGACGTGTGCCATGATAACACTGGTAGTATGGTGCAGCAAGAGAAGTGATATCCTGGTGTAAGTTGTTTGTCTGGGCTTTCTTCTTCTCCATTTCCTTCTTCCAAAAACACTAAAAAAGGAGGATGAAGAGAGAAACTAGACATAAAGATTTCAGACTGCTGAAATGGAACCTGTGAGATACCGAGGCAGAGACAATGCTCCTGTGAACAAAGAGCTGCCTGCTGCTGCTGATAAAAGTCACTGCTGCCGAGCTTGGTCATCAGTGTTGCTGGTGCAAAGCTCTCTACCTCCATCGGGCCTCATCATCATGGAATTCACAGGCAGCTCCCAGAAACAGGAGAGTCCCAGGCAAATGGACCCCTTAGCTGCAAAAGGGGTAACGTGACTTTCCCACGGGTAAAGCTGATTGGTAAATTAAGTTTTGCAAAACTGTACATAAGTGTATGTATGCATGGGGTAACATTGACTAAGGGGGAGATAATATCTCTTGAGTTTTTGTGCAGGACACTTGAGGTTTTCATCTGCAAACCTTGTGACTTGGATAGAAGATCATAGGCAAAGGAACTGAAAATGGATGTAATCAAGTGGCAGCTTTTCCTGGAAGTTTGTCAAAAATGTCATTATCAAGAACTGGAAGTATTGTCCTGACAAAGGAACAATTTGTGTGTCCAGTGATGATCCCCTACAGAGAAATTATGCCACATCATAAAATACTTTAGAAAATGCATACAATGGAATTGTATGGCTTACAGACAAACTCTGGGAAGATACACAGGTCTTATCTTACAGAGCTGGAAAATGTGAGAGGAAATTGGTTGATTATAAATATGCTAAGGAGTAATGAAGAAACTTTCGTATGCCAGAATCTTTATTTTTCCTCTTTTATAATTATTCTTGACAACTTGTGTTCACTGTATACTCCCCACTTTAACTTCAATTTGTGCAAGTGATATCCTACTAATAAATATACAGGTGTCCTGTTGTTTGAAGTGCCCTTCAGGGTATAATTTTGTACATAAAGAATTCATTGTCCCATGGACAGTGTGGGAACTGAAGTATGAACATCAAAGCTTGGAACAGACATAGGCAGAAAGAGAAAAAAATTCTACTTGGAAATTTTATTCTATAAAGCTATTCCTATATAACAGTTTAAATAAAGATCATATGCCCAAAATAAAACAACTTGTATGTTTGTGTTGTAAACCTTTCTTTTCTGTCATTTCACAAAATGCCTTTCAGTCAAATGGTCTTCTGTTGTAAGTGGGCAATATCTGTTACAGGTAACTCGTTAATTTTTTGCATACCTTATGCACACAAATAAAATACAGGTTGAATGGCCAAGTAATGGTGTTTCATGTCTCTGCTAGTTAGATTTTCTCCTTTTAAGATTCTAGCCCAGATTTAGGTCTGTGTGCATTAGAAGTGTCTCCAGGCTTTGAATCAAATTAGAAGTGCCCCCTTTACTAGGATTGTTTGTATGTGGATAGATAAAGCAGACCTGTAACTGTACTGGTTTAACATCCTTTCACAAGGATGGAAGTCACTAGCTTGTTTTTTCATTGCCCTAATGTTAGAATGATTAATTTTCTAAGGTGTTTCCTGTGTGTTTTTCCAAATATACTTTTTTATTCTCCAGATGCTAGCATCAAATTACTCTTTGTAAAAGAGGAATTACATGTGTACTAAGGATTTTAGTTTAGTTTTCTACTTAGCTATTATTTTCTGCATTAAAATGTTTTGGTCCACCAAAACTAGTGGTGAAGTGAAAAAACCAACCCATTCACTTGATCCAAAAGATTGTTTAAGCATTTTGTGGGGCCAAAACCAAGAAGTTTTATTCTCTTCATGGACTTTCATTTTAATCCTCATTTTACTTAAAATTTCAACAAGCTTCAAAGCAAGTTTGAAAACTTTAGTTTGGAAACCATGTGCAAAAATGTTGACTTTTTCAAAACCATGGTCATTTCAATCTAATTCACATATTTGGTGCAAATTCTTGACCAGTTCTGGCTCATTTGAAACTATGTTCACCTGATCAACAGGTTATCTGAGAGATATCAGCCAGCCTAAATCAATATAAAACAGATTGGCCTGGGTGCTAAGTGGAGAGGAATGTGTCACCTTGATGACATCATACTACTAGATGTGTCTTGTGGTCCTTAAACAAATGCTGTGTTTAAACGGGTTCTGATTAATTTGAAAATAAAATCTAGTGTGAACTTTTCAAAGAGTCTAAATGTAAGACTCAAAGAATGAAAGATAGTGGATTTTCCTTCATGTACTGTGGGGGAGAGTGCTGCTCTGTGCTTTGGTTGTGAAAATTTAATCTTTCTTGGGTGTCTTCCCCATCAAAAGTGTGATCTTCCACTACTTTTTTTATATACCTGATGGAAGAGCAGAGAAGTTGAAAAAGTGCATGGGAAATGACACTGCTAGCTTAATGCAGCCTCAGTGGTTAAATCTGGAGAAACATTTATAGTGTTTTAAGGAAAGAAGCAACTACAGTGTCCCCTTTGCAGCTATGTACATTGATAGGGAACCAGAAAGGTAACTGTTGGATCTTTTGACATAACTTGTAGTATGTGTTAGTGAGAGTCAGTGGTTATTTTCTACTGCCTGGAGCTTGCTACCTTTCCCCCAAAGCCCGTTTCCATTGCCAAGGCAATCTGGGAGCAAGAATCTGTCTCCTTTTGTAATTGTGAATTAATTCTGTGTTACAGCAGAGTGTCAGAGGAAAATGGGCAGAAATTCAAACAGAAAGAAAATAAATCATTCAAAACCCTTCTTAGAATTGAAATAGTGTTTGATCTCAAGCACTGCTTAGGCCAGAAGAGAAGGGATGGGCTTGCTAAGCAGCTAGCTGACATTGCTTAATAGCTGTGAGTTGTGGGATTTTTTGCATTCAGGAACAACTGGGAGTGTGTATTTCCATGGGCTATAAGAGCTTCAGCAAAGAGTTGACAGAAGAAAATGATGACTAGCAGGAGCAAAGACAAAGGCCAAGAGGACTGCCGTTGCTTTCAAGAAAGATCTCAAGGATGAAGGCCAGAGGAGGAATAGAGCTACTGAAGTGCAGGCAAAAAAGATGGTCAAGAACACAAAACAGTTCAGGAATTCTCTCCAAGAGCACGACCTCACCATAAGTAGGGTAGTAGCACATGTCCCTTCATGCATCGGTAAGGAATGGTGAGGAAATCCTGCATGCTGTCTAAGCCTTTGCAAAGTTCCTGCAGAGGGGACCAAAAGCCTTTCCTTCACCTCTGGCATCACCACAACCAAATGAACATATGTAATATAAGTGTCCTTATTTACAAATGGTACAGACAGCCCCCTGGGCACAGGCACTGCCTGGGGGCCATCACCCCGAAGGCCTTCCTGTGAAGGATGCTGGGCGGAGGCAGCAGGCGGGGCTGCGCACGGGCCCGTCACCCCCATGTCACAATGCTACCACCCGGCAACGCCGCAGTCACAATGCCCCGGGGCACTATGAAAGGGAGCCGCTGCCCTGTCCCGCTGCCAGAGCTGGACTGGGGCAGCCCAAGGACATCTGAGAGGAAGCCCTTGAGGAG
>NW_010110478.1:4052-5313 GCF_000699245.1 Pterocles gutturalis | reverse complement strand
AAAATAGCGCCTTTTGCCTCTTGTACCATAGAAAGGGACAATACATATTTCACATCCTGTTCTTCCATGTCTCACAGGTCAAATGTTAGAGTGAGTCCAGAGGAGGGCACAGAGATGATCCGAGGCTGG
Organism: Pterocles gutturalis; assembly: GCF_000699245.1. Taxonomy (NCBI): domain Eukaryota; kingdom Metazoa; phylum Chordata; class Aves; order Pterocliformes; family Pteroclidae; genus Pterocles; species Pterocles gutturalis. Next base: position 5,184 of record NW_010110478.1, on the reverse strand, counting down.
AGCAGCTCCCGTGCGAGGACAGGCTGAGAGTGAGAGAGTTGGGGGTGTGCAGCCTGGAGAAGAGAAGGCTCCGGGGAGACCTTCCAGCACCTTCCAGTGCTGAAAGGGGGCTACAGGAGAGATGGGGGGGCTCTGGATCAGGGGGTGCAGGGACAGGATGAGGGGGAACGGTTTGAAGCTGAAAGAGGGGAGATTGATATGAGATATTGGGAAGAAATGTTTTCCTGTGCGGGGGTGAGGCAGTGGCCCAGGTTGCCCAGAGAAGCTGAGGATGCCCCATCCCTGGAGGGGTTCAAGGCCAGGCTGGATGAGGCTTTGGGCAACCTGGGCTAGTGGGAGGTGTCCCTGCCCATGGCAGGGGCTGGAACTGGATGATCTTTAAGGTCCCTTCCAACCCAAACCATTCTGTGATTCTATTCTATGATGATTCTAAATCCAGTCATTTTCCCTCTGTATGTGCTTCAGGGGAATGTTTTCATGACCCACGGGTATGATGGGGGTGGGAAGGCATCCACCTCCCCCCCTGTATGGGAAGGGATGGATTAGGACCCAGACTGCCTGGCAACACCTTCCTCCCAGGGAGGAGGGAGCGGGGACGGCTCCACTGGGATTTTTGGGCATGTTGTCTAAAGCCTTTCACTTCCTCAAAGATCCCAGCTGTTGGGTTATTTGCTGATGACGGAGGCCTCTCTGGCTCCTCTGCTGATCTCCCCCAGGGTCTTCTCCCTCTCTGCCTGGCTCCCTTGTCTCCTTGCTCCTCTCCAATGAGCGTCTCTGGTTGCTAATGCCACCCTGCCCTCTAATCTCCCTTTCACTCTCCTGATGGTGCTCAGCCCCCTAAGGAGATTAGCCTGGCCTCAGATGCTTGCCCTTCCTAGCAACACGGATGTCACCCTTTGGGGAGCCATGTGCAGGAGTGACACATGTGCTGCCACCACCCCAGTGACTGTGCAGCTCCGGTGCCCTCTCCTGTCCAGCCACAGACCCACAGGAGGTGCCCAAGCCACAACCTAGGATGAGATGTACTGGGACAAGGCATCCCTTGGACATGTCCCCCCACCCTGGCTGGGAAGATGGGGGACCCGCACCCATCCTGACCTGCTGTCCCCTCTTTTTGTGTAGGACACTTGAA
>NW_010110478.1:3664-4021 GCF_000699245.1 Pterocles gutturalis | reverse complement strand
TGGAAAATCAGAGGACCAGACCCCCCGAGCAGAGGATGGAGCCTCTCTGCACCCCCTCTGGGACACAGCCCTGGGAGCAGATTTTAAGAGGCCACTAAAACCCCACAAAGCAGCACATTCCAGCTGGCATTTCAAAGTCAGGGAGAGGTTGAGAGCTCCAGGAACAAATCACTCACCACAAACCTCTCAGAGGAGCTTCTCAGGCTCCTGCGAATCCTCCCAGCACCGAAGCAGTTAACGCTGAACCCCCGGCTCTCTGCAGATCTGTGTTTCCATGACAACAGCTCCCGATGAAACCCAGAGCTATAAAATCCCATTAAACATCTGCGAGAGCCCTGCCTGCGCTGCCTGCACAGG
>NW_010110478.1:0-3647 GCF_000699245.1 Pterocles gutturalis | reverse complement strand
CCCCGGCCAGGCTGACCCCCACTGCCCACGCTGGGCAGAGCTGGCGGCACCCAGCACCCCAAAAACACGGCTGAGGGGAGCAGAGACAGCCCCAGCATGCTGCAGGGAAAGCCTCGGACATGATACCTGGCTACCAGATGCAGTTTTTGGGCTACCGAAGGGAGGCTGGAAGGGTTGAGGGGGTGGGTGTACACCCCACAAGTCAGTGGAGCCTTGGGGGCGGGGGGCCCTAGCAGAGACACACCACCCATTACTGCGGCTTTGGCTGGTAGAGGTGCTCATCTTGGAGCAGACCAGTCCAAATTCACCCCTGGGGGCTCCCAAAGTTTTGAGGGCAGGTCTGAGAGGCAGCAGTAAGCCACCGGCATCCATCCCAGCTTTTGAGTTTCTTACGCTTTACCCATTGCTTATGCCAAGCCCAAGTGGAGGGGCTGGGATGCTGCCAAGGGTCTCTGAGGATGAGACAGGGTGGTGGCCCAATGGGGACTTCAGGCTGAACCCAGGCCAAGCCAGACAATGGGACTGGAAGGCTGAGGATGGGTGCTGATGATCCTTAAGGTCTTTTCCAACCTTAATGATTCTATGATTCTGTGACACTGGGGATGGATGCTGTGACACAAAGTTGGGGTCCCTGCCTCACCTCTGTGCTTCACTTACTCCCCTCCAGCTCTAGCGTACTCAAGGACTTCCAAATACCCCTTATCATTTACCTGATTCAAGAAGTTTGGGCTTTTCCCTATCCATGCTTTCCCCACTGCATGCAATAGGAAAATGCATCAGGAGGAGGCAAGGAGGAAATTTGGGAGGTGCTCCACATTTAGGGTGATGCTCCTGATGGCAGAGCTCAGCGGATGCATTCTGCTGTGGGTAAGAAAAGCAGTGCTGAGTTTAGTCTGCTATCACACAAAGGGCTCTCTGGGCACTGGGCAAACAGGGCTCTGGCACTCAGGAGATCCTCAGGAGTTGCTGTGCCTCCTGAGGGACGTGGTCCAGCAGAGAACGGGCAGCATCCCTGGAAGGGAGGCTCAAACAGCAGCCCCAGGGACAACCCGTTTCTGTGTGCCTGCTGCTGGGGCTCAGTGACCTTAAATGAGAGATCCTGGACACACAGTGTCCAGGGTTACTGTAATACAGCTCATTATACAATATATAATAATATATAAGTCATATATATAACAACATGTAAGCCTTACTATACAACAAGGCTCCTGCACCCGAAGCTGACCGCAGGACTGCTCAGCCCCAGATATTTCTTTGCTGCATTTCCCCCCAAGCTGTACCCCAAGCTGCTCCCGGATTCAGAGGTGCAGAAGCTGCAGCTTTTCCTGCCATTTGCAAGCTCTGCTGCGTCACTCGGATCCTGGGAAAAAGCCTCTCCTCTGCTGGAGGAAGGATGGGGCAGGGAGCAAGCAGTGCCTTCTGCAACCCCCCACCATCGAACTCCAGCTCTGGGTGGGAGGGGAAACAGCCCCAGGGACTCGCAGCAGCAGGAGCCCTGGATACTCTGGCATTGGGGGGGTCGGGGGAATCCAAAGGGGCCACAGATGAAAGCTGACACAGAAATCCAATGCTCTTTCTGAGCTACAATTGCTGGCACAGCTGCTGGCCAGAACCCCTTCCGAAACCTGAAACATGCCAGCGAGGGGATGGAAATCATTAACTTGTTCGTTTGTGTGTTTTAACTGTTTCCATCTCCCCCTGCCCCTTGACTAAGCTCAAATTTCTTCCCACATCCAGCCCCCCAATGCTGCAGCACCCGGGGCTCCCCTGAAGCAGCAGCCAGGGGCTGTGAGGACCGCTAATGGAGAAGATGGGGCTCCCTCTCCCTTCCTCCTCAAAAGCTTTTAAAGGCAGACGCCATAGAGGCACACGGCTTTTCTGCAGGAAGAAATGGCCAGGAAAGAAGCCAAACAGCACCCAGGAGAAACCCAGACCGGTTTGATGCTCCTTTCAAAGTGCAGAGGCTCCGAAAGCCCCCGGCCTCAGAAGGGGAAAAGGGAAAAAACAAAAACAAAAAAAAAGCCTGAGTCTTGCAAATAAAGCAGTTGGTTGAAAACTCCAGGTTGAGCTAAGGAAGGATGCTGAGGCAGGGTGGGGACCTCTGTCAGGGGGAGGTGGGACACAGCCTGGCAGGACACGGAGCATGCATTTAGTGGGCTGGCTAGTTTGGCTGGGGCAAGCCAAGCCCTTGGGGTGCTGGGCTCAATGGGAGCAATGGTGTGGGGCTGCAGCCCCCTCTGTGCGTGCTCTGGCCCAGGACCACCTTGTTAGAGGCAGCAAAGCAGCAGGGGGGAGAGGGGGAGGAATGCGAGAGCTTGCAAAGCATCTCGCTGTGGGAGTTGAAGCTGCCAAGGAGGAGGGGATGCGTTTCAGGAAAGCCAAAGAGGCAGGAAACCAAGGGAGAGGGACAGTAATTGAGGCCAGATGTTGGAAGCGAAGAATGCAGCTGGTAGCAGGGAGCAGGCTGAGGGAGAAAGCCCACGCTGTGGGGACAGCACGGGGCACACGCAGGGTCGCGGTAACCTCCCGGTCCAAGCTGAAGGCTGAATTCAAACTGAGCACAACTGTGGAGACAGGTCACTCGTCACTTGGGTGGGCTTTCAGGTCTGCGCCTGAAGTAGCTGCAGGACAGGAGGCTTCCACCCTTAAATCATGAGCATCCCAACTTATTAACAGGCTAATGTAACAGGGAATGTTGCAAAGAGGGGAAGGAAAGGGCTGTTTTATTACAAAGTGACAGGGTTACATCTACCCCCATGTCGCTGAGCACCTACAGAGACGGGAAGGGAAGCGGACAGCAGTAACGTCAGAACGTGATTTTTGCCATTCACCTGGCCAAGGGAGGGGTGGCAGGTCCATGCTGCTCCCAGGAGCTGCAGGATCCACTCACCCGGAGGTACAGGCACAGTAACCTGAGTCTCCACAACCATCACAAGGCTGTCCCACAGAGCTTTGGGTGCTTTTTTTTTCTGCAAAGAACGGTGAAACGGGTGTGGTTGGAAGAGCAGAGCCCAACACCAGACTCCTCCACTCACAGAGCACGGCACAATGGTTTGGGAAGGGGGAGAACAGCTCTGATGCTGATACCCACCAGGCCTGCCAGGAAAATGAGGGAGGAGGCAGAGCGCAGGACGACTGATGGCTGCAGAGGCTTTTGGGGTGTAATGCAAATGCTGCATTTTATATAAACCAAAAGCCTCTGAAGAAGGTCTTTGGGTCTGGCAAGGTTCTCTGCACCTTTGGAGGCTTTGCACATCACTGAAGAGGGGTTTACTGTGAGTTGTCCAACACCTAAGGGTGCATCCCCAGCAAGTTTGCTGACAACACCAAGCTGGGTGGTGCGGTCGACATGCTGGAGGGAAGGGATGTCATCCTAAGGGACCTGGACGGGCTGGAGAGGTGGGCCCATGCCAGCCTCATGGAGTTCAAGAAGGCCAAGTGCAAGGTCCTGCACATGGGTTGGGGAAATCCCAAGCACAAACACAGGCTGGGAGGAGAATGGTTGCAGCCCTGAAGAGAAGGACCTGGGGGTGATGGGTGATGAGAAGCTGAACGTGACCCAGCAGTGTGCTGGCAGCCTGGAAAGCCAACCATGTCCTGGGCTGCATCACGAGCAGAGTGAGCAGCAGGTCGAGGGAGGGGATTCT
>NW_010110477.1:372-1266 GCF_000699245.1 Pterocles gutturalis | reverse complement strand
CTGTGTGCTGCTCCTTCACAGCTGGGTGACTCTGGGTCCATGTCGTGATGGGGACAAGGATGTCCCCAAGCAGCTCTGCTCTTCCTCCCACCCTCCCCACCCTTCTCTCCATCTGCAGCTCACCCAGAGCCACCATCCATCCCCTCCCTGGGGTTTGCTCCCTCCGTCTTGCCCCCACCCATCCATCTCCCCATCCCTTTGTAGAGGGTGGGTGCCCTCAGCACCCCCCGGGCACCCACAGGACCTGGGGGGGCTGGTGCCTCCCCACCACCTTCACCCACCTGGAACTTCTCGGCTTCCCCACTTCCCCACGCTGCTCCTGCCACTGCCGGGCCAGGCTCTCCTCCAGCATCTCCTTGCGAGCTTTGAGCCCCGCCAGGTCCTTCTCCAGGTGCTGCAGCTGGAGCTGGCTCTGCTGGTTGTCCTCCACCGCCTTCCAGAGGTTCTCCTTGGCCTGGCACAGGGAACCCTCCAGCTGCGACACCTCCGTCTTGTAGGTCTCCACCGCCCCTTTCCAAATCTCCGAGAGCCTCTTGGAGTAGTCCTCAACCTCCACGGGCTGGCAAGTCGCACAGCGGAAGCTCTCCAAGCTTTGGGAGAAGCTGGCGATCTCCTGGTCCAGCCCCGCTTTCTCCTCCTCGTGCACCTCCAGCAAAGCTTCCACCTCCTTCTCCAGCTGCACGGCTCTCTCCTTCAGCCAGATCTGCGCCCTCCTCTCCTCCTCCAGCTCCTTCCTGCTCAAGGACAGCTGCTTCTTGGCTTCTTCTCGGGCCGCCTGCTCCTTCTGGCACCTGCTCTTCACCTGCTGGACCTCCTCGTAGAGATTGTCCCTGGCCAGCTCGGCCGTGCACTTCTCCCTGAAGGCGTGATCCAGCGCATCCCGCAGGGCTCGCA
>NW_010110477.1:0-218 GCF_000699245.1 Pterocles gutturalis | reverse complement strand
CCTCACCCAGGGCTCTCGCCCCCGTGAAACTTTCCGTGCTCAACATCTGCGCTGCCGGAGGGAGGATGCTGGGGCTCCGGTACCGGCGCTGCTGGAGGATGCCGGGGGCTCCGGTACCGGCGCTGCGGGAGGATGCGGGAGGATGCGGGAGGATACCGGGGCTCCGGTACCGGCGCTGTGGGAGGATGCAGGAGGATGCCGGGGCTCTGGAGGAGAGG
>NW_010110476.1:0-14423 GCF_000699245.1 Pterocles gutturalis | reverse complement strand
TCCCCTGAGCCTGTAGCATTGCAGGGGGTGACAGACTCGGTCCTCGTTGCCCTGTCCTGCCTCTACGACAGCGTAACACCCAACCACATGGTGCTGGAAGAGTTTCACGTTCTTGTAGCATCCCCACATTTTTGTGCACTCTCTGTAGGAAGAACAAAAGGCCTGGAGGTGTTCGAGGCCAGGTTGGATGGGGTCTGGGTGGGCACCTCTGATGCGTGGGTGTCATTGCAGAGCCTCAGAGCATGCCGCTGCTCGCCCGCTCCCCCAGCACCAACCGTAAATACCCTCCTCTGCCCGTTGATAAGCTGGAAGAGGAGATCAACCGCCGGATGGCAGATGACAACAAGCTCTTTCGGGAGGAGTTCAATGTGAGTACCTTTGCTTCTTGACATAAAATCCCACAGGCTGCTCCCAGCGTCAGGCTTACGATGCACAGTGGGGAAAAATCTGGTCCCACTTTGCAGAGCAAGGACAAGTACATCAGAGAGGAGCTGCATTGGTACCTGACTTGAGGATAGGACATAAGCCCAGGGGGCAACTGAGTCAATAAAATTAACGGTACTAGTGCCAGATGGCGTGCTTCAGAAGAGCTTATCTGGGAGCTTCACAGAGGGAGTGATGGTCTGTCCAGTCCTCAGGGATTTCTCAAAGGGCTGCAAGGTGGGACGACTGATTCTGGTCCTAAATCTGCTGTGATGGTGGACAAGCTGCCAGCCCTCACATTCGCTATAGGAAGCAGAGGTTTTCTAGAAAGTGGCACTAGGGGGTTGTGTTTTTCTGGGTTCAGGAAGTGTCCTGGATGTCTTGGGGTCTTCCCGAGCTTCCCTGCCTGCTGCTTTCTTCCCAAGCTCTGCCTCCCTCCTCCCAATCCTCATAGCTTAAATCCACAAACAGCTCAAACAGGAGCTCAGACAGAGACACTGAAATGACCCCATCTAATTCAATGAGCTGTTAACCCTGAAGCAGAATGATGACCATTTACAGGACAACAGGTGGCCTTCAGCAGTAAGTAATAATTCAGCTGTTGTGCTTATCCCACAGTGCTGGAGCGTCTCTTCTGAGGTGGCTACAACCTCTTCCTGACATCACTGAGCTCTGCAACTTCTTGTGACAATAAACTTGGTACAAAAGTAGGCAGAGCAGTACTGAGGTAGAGGACGAAGTTAGATAACAGGCTGGAGTATCACAGTGTGTAACATAGGAGCTGCTGAACTACCTGGACTCTCCATCAGCCTAATTAAAGAAAGAAAATCCACTCTTGATCTGGTTGCGCATGCTGCAAAGATGTCATCTGTAAATACATAAAATCTTGGGTCCGAGGTGCAATATGGCACTATGAGGCTGATTACAAGATATAAAAAAGCCACTCAACTTTCTCCAGCTGTTACACAACTTGATACCCTTCCTGGCCGCGCTTTGATAAACAAAATAGGCGCAATGAACGCCCAGGGAGCGGGATTTTTCAGGTTATAAATACTCCATTGCCCTGAAGACTTCCGTTGCCGAAGCACGTCTGTCCCATCAGCTGGAGGAAGGGATGGCGAATACCTCAGATACGTTCTCATCCTCTCCACTGTTCAAAGAGGATGTGGAATAATGGTGCTGGGGACGTACCTCCTCTGCTTGAGCATGAAACCAAGCCGCTGTGACAGGGACAGCTGAGCCTCCCTGGGCAGAAATGAGCTCCTTGATCTCTGGGCTGGTGGGTTCGGTCTTGGAGGCTTTGCTACCACCTCGTGTTCATGGGTGCTGAGATTCCAGATGTCACATTTCGGAAGGGATTTGCTCTCTCTGGTCCAGCCCAGGCCATTTAAATGGTCACCTTGAGCTTGGTGGGGACAAGGAGCTGGCGCTGGGGTGGAGGTGAGGGGTGTGAGTGGTGGGGACACATCCGAAGGGGCAGGTGGACAAGGAGTTGCTGCTCACCTACCTTCTGGAGGCCAGCAAAGGGCGACCACCCTCCAATGGGGTGCTCGGATATGTGATGGTTGCGTTGTGGTTCCTGCTGTGCCGTGAGTAAGAACACGATGGAAAACCCCCTTTTCTGCCGTTGCAGGCTCTCCCAGCGTGTCCCATCCAGGCCACGTGTGAAGCTGCTTCCAAGGAGGAGAACAAGGAGAAGAACAGATACGTGAACATTTTGCCCTGTAGGTATCGGAGCATGTTGGGCAGGGTGGGGCATGCCTGGTGCTGCTGCCAGGGCTCTCTGTTCCTGTTTTTGGGATGAGCAAGGACATGATTGAGCTCATTTCACCTCCCAGATGCGTGGCTGCATCTGCTTCAGCTTTAGGAGCTCCCTGGAGCCGTCAGCAGCCGGGAGGCCATGGAAAATTAAATGGATGGGAAATGCCAAAATGGCCATCTCTTGCTGGGGAGGTGGGCTGCCTCGGGAGCTTCCGCAAATGTGTGTGCTCTGCAGAAGAAAAACTTCCTTGGGTGAAGTCTAGCACCTCTCCAGGCTTAACGAAGAAGAATTTGGGGGCATAAAGTTGTCTGTGTGTGCTGGGGAGCCAGCAAGCCCGGGCTCTGCTCCAGCACCCGGCTTTCTCGCTACGCCAGCTATCAGCTACGTGGAGGGAGTTGGTTTTAATGCAAAGTTTTGATTTTCTTCCAGATGATCATTCCAGGGTTCACCTGACTCCTGTCGAGGGAGTTCCTGACTCCGACTACATCAACGCCTCCTTCATTAATGTGAGTTTTGTGATTTGAAGGGGAAATCCCCCCCGACTGCTCCCCGGCCGGCGGTGCGTGGTCCCACCAGAGGTCCAGGGGCTTTTACGGGGTGTGACTTGTGCCTGGGAGAGGATGGTTAGGAGACTGCCTCTAAAATTAACATCTCCCCAGCTTCTCCAGAGCAATAAATTCTGCTGGTTTTGGTCTCATAACCTTTGTGTGGCCGTGGTAGAACTAACTGTTCCTCCCGTGCCTTGAGCCCACATGAGCGTGGTTGGAGTAAGGCTGAGGCTGGAACTCAAATTCTACTTGTAGCTCTGCCCTTGCTCAGCTGCTTTACCATAGTCCCATCTCTTCCCACCTCTCTTTTCCCCACTTCTAAACTAATGAGGAGCACTAACACTCCTTAGGGTGCTACAAAGACAAGCCAGATGGTTTGGAAAGGGTTTGGGAACTGTTCCTGTGGGAATTGGGGATTTCTGATTAACGGCTGATGAATGGTGTGGCTGGTTAATCATCGGTACTTCCCAGCTTGCGGGGCTGGACGTGGGAAGGGGATGAAAAGGAAATCAAGGAACCCAGCTCAAATAGAAGCAATATTGCCCTGCTCTGCTCCTAGGAGGAGATGGTTCCTATATGGTTATCACCATATAGCTCAAATAAGTTGGAAGAGTAATATGAAAAAGTAGACTTTGAGAGAGATGGAGGCATGTGAAAAAAAGCAAGACCCAAAAGAGCTTTTTACTTTCTTCAGCAATGAATATATATCCATTGGGAGCTACACAAAATCAATTCCCGTGAGTTCGACAGCCCAATCTCCCGAAGATGAGTCCTGATTTTCATGGGATGCTCTGGATGCAGGGGCTGATCACAGCAGAAGTGCTGTTGGGTACGACTTCATTAGTGCTTTGTGCCAACAAGTTGGGTCATTCCTGCAAACATGAGCATGAGGAGTGTTGCTCTGGGGCAGGGACCCTTTGCACAGGGGTTTTCCATTATTTCTGCCCCACTGTTTGGGCTGTTTCTCCCCTGGGAGGCTGCAGCCCCTCCTCTGCACAGGGGGAGTGAGCAACAGAGCAGGTGATGTCTCTGTTTATTAGTGATGAAGATCCACTTCATGATTCTTGTGTTATGTGTTACTCTCATCTTTCACCTGTCTTCCTTTTTCTCCTTTTCTTTCTAGGGGTACCAAGAGAAAAACAAGTTCATTGCTGCACAAGGTAAATGCTTTGTTATTCCTGTACCTCTGTCTGGTGGGAGTTGGGTTGGGGTCTTTCTGCTCTGCAAAGCTGTCCCAGTCTAACCACAGTGCCTTGCTGCTGGGTGAAGGAAAAGGAGGCTTGACTGGTGCACAGTTTGGTCCCAAAATGGTTTTCCCAGACAAAGACCAGTGCTGGATGTGTTGGGTGAGGAAGAGAAGCCCTGCTTGTGCAATACCGATCGCTGGAGGGTGTCAAAGCCTTTCTTCCCTGAGCTTTGTCCTTCCACCCTGGCCCACAGCCGCAGGTGGTTGGTGTCTCTGGAAATATTACCAGTCAGCTGCACAATTAAATTCCCCAAATCTGCTGTTACAGAGAGCACCACGCCGATGTGGTTTCATTTCTGCTCCGTTTTAAACCTCATCAGACAAGAACATGGGCTTGTGCCCTTGGAGAGAAATTTCCCTGTGGTCTTCAGAAGGGAGGCAGGACTAGCAGCTACTGAGAGCAGCAAGCATCACAAGTCTTCCCAGGCTCAGCTGCCCCCAGCCAGAGCATCACCAGCTTGCATGCAGCATCCATAGCCCTCCAGCTCTCTTGCTTTCCTTGTAACTGGTCCAAACATGTCCGTAAAACCAAGATGCCCACTCACAGGGGAAGTCATGTCAGCAAAAGGGGGTTACAGCATCTCCTGCCGGCTTGCCTGGCTCTTGCTGGAGAAGGAAGGCTGGATCAGGTCCGTCAGTGGTACCAGGCTGGGGTAAAGCTTTGGTTCTGCTTCTCTCCTGGCTTGCCCTTAGCCTCAGGCTTGGCAGGGGAGGTCTGGGTTGAGTCAGCTCCTTGTCTGGCAGGCAGCAGGTAACTATTCTTGTGCTGTAATGGGATCCCACAGTTAAAGCACAAAGCTTGCGGACAGGACATCTGTGAGCTACTTGTGACAGCCACAATTTCCCTAGGTGACCTTGGGCAAGTCGTTTCCGTGCTCCGTTTGTCCGATTTCCCCTTCTTGGGCTAAAAATGAAATTCCTCATTGTAAAACATTTCCCAAAAGCCCAGCTATTGTGTGATAGGATTGTTCCTTGGTTTAGCCAACATTCCCAGACACCAAAACACCTCCTGTGCTGACATCTATTGGTAAAAAATATGTTGCATCATCCACAATGCGTGGATGGTTTTGGTCCCAACGCTTGAGGGGTTGATCCCAAAGACAATGTTTCTTTTTGCCTTCCCCTTAGGACCAAAGGAAGAAACCGTGAACGATTTTTGGAGGATGATTTGGGAGCAAAACACAGCGACAATTGTCATGGTGACCAACCTGAAAGAGAGGAAAGAGGTAGGTGCCCGAAGGCTTTGGGGCTGCTATCTAACCCAACTTCATCCAAATAAACGTGGAGGTTGTGCCCAAGCGCCCCATGGCCATGTCTTGCAGCCCGTCCCAGGCTTGCGAGGGACCACAGCTCACCTGTGCCTGTTTTCTCTCCCCGCAGTGTAAGTGTGCTCAGTACTGGCCGGATCAGGGCTGCTGGACGTACGGGAACATCCGAGTGTCCGTGGAGGACGTGACCGTCCTGGTGGATTACACCGTGCGAAAGTTCTGCATCCAGCAGGTACCGGGGCTCACGTCTCCTATCCCATCCCTCTCCTCTCCACACCAGGCATCCAACAGGCGCTGGTGTGCTCCTCGACTTCCAGGGTGCTGGGAGAGCAGAGTTGGAATGAAATGACCTCAGCATCCATTTTTAACCAGAACTATTAAGAATTTACTCACCTCCAACACCTGGAAGCCCGTTCCCAGCGGGTACCAGCACGGCTGTACTGAGAGTAGGGAAGCTGATGGACGCCAGGGCTGAAATTCAGTCCAGTTGCTGTTACCAGTATCAGTTCCTGCTCTCACCCACAGATACTTAATGCCTGCAAATAACCAGATTTTTCCCATGAGCCAAGACACAATCCAATGCTGTGTGGGTTGGTTTTGATTGCTTCCCATCTGTCACTACGTTCTCTCGTCCTCCGAGGAGGCTCTGGATGCTTTAGTCGCTCTGTCCCTGCCTTTAATACGAGGATGCTGTGGGCAGAGGATGGAGCAGCAGCTTGTGTTTGAGCTCCCTGAGAATGAAATACAGGTTGGAGCCACAGCCGAGGCCACGCTGGCATCTCTCACCCCTAGGATGCAGGATGTGATGTTGGGTGATGAAAATGTCACGCTGTTAGAGACTAATTCGGCCCCAGAGCCTGGGTCTGTGCCCTTTTGGCATGTGGATGCTCGTGCTTCTGAAGCCATCCAGCTCAGTCTTGGGGCTGTAGCTGCCTCTCTGCCCTTGCTTTTGGGGAAAGAAGCAAAATCTGCGTGTTTCTCATTAACCTGAATACGTTTCCCCTCCAGGTGGGCGACGTCACGAACAAGAAGCCTCAGCGCCTGGTGACACAGTTCCACTTCACCAGCTGGCCCGACTTCGGGGTCCCCTTCACCCCAATCGGGATGCTGAAGTTCTTGAAGAAGGTGAAGACCTGTAACCCGCAATACGCAGGAGCAATCGTAGTGCACTGCAGGTAAATCCTGGTCACGGCTGACTTCCTCTCCTGGGTGGCTTGGAAATCATCTTCTATTTAATACTAGAAGGACTTTTTTTATTAAGCCTTTTAAATTATTTTTATTTAACTTTCCCATGCTGTGTCCATCTCTCTGCAAAACCCAGGCGATGCTGAACAGCAGGCTGAGGACCTCTCTCATCTCAAAACAGATTTTGCTATTTACTCAGTGCTGGGAAGTGTCTGGCTCACTCCTGGCTGCTCTACAAGGGACCCCAACACCGACACTGCTGCACTGATCGCTTGTCCCTTCTGCTCTTTCAGCGCCGGGGTAGGACGCACGGGCACTTTTATCGTCATCGATGCCATGCTGGACATGATGCACGCGGAGAGGAAGGTGGATGTTTACGGTTTCGTGAGCCGGATCCGGGCTCAGCGCTGCCAGATGGTACAGACAGATGTAAGTGTGCTGCTGTGGTTTCTTTTGGGCTTTGCTTGCTGGAGTTAGATTTCCTTTGTGCAGTCAGTTCCCAGCCTGCAGCAAAGCCTGCATGAGGGTTGAACATTGGTGGGGTTCAAGGCCAGGCTGGATGAGGCTTTGAGCAACCTGGGCTAGTGGGAGGTGTCCCTGCCCATGGCAGGGGGGGTGGAATTCGATGGTCTTTAAAGTCCCTTCCAACCCAAACCGTTCTGCGAGTCTATGATTTTGGAAGGATGCTGCATCGAGCGAGCCTTTCACTGGGTCCTGTTCTTTTTAATCCTTTTCATAGAATAACAGAATCATTTAGGTTTGAAAAGACCCTTTTAATCATCGAGTCCAAACATAATCCTAACACTGCTATAATCCACCACCAAACCATGTCCCCAAGCACCGCATCTACACGTCTTTTAAATCCCTCCAGGGGTGGTGACTCCACTGCTGCCCTGGGCAGCCCGTTCCAGTGCTTGACAACCCTTTTGGTGAATAAATTTTTCCCAATATCCAATCCAAACCTCTGCTGGCGCAACTTAAGGCCATTTCCTCTCATCCTGTCACTTGTTACTTGGGAGAAGAGACCATTCCCCACCTGGCTGCACCCTCCTTTCAGGCAGTTGTGGAGAGCAATAAGCTCTCCTTTCAGCCTCCTCTTCTCCAGACTGGGAGAAAGTTTTGTGTCATGTCAGCTTTGTGTCATGTAGCAAACAAGGTCCTGGTCCACGTACAGCAGCAGAAAGGTTGTCACCCACTTTTGGGGGTCTTGCAGGGGTGCCACAAGCCCAGCGAGCATGGGTGGGCAGTGGGGTGGCGGGTTTGCTGCCAGCATGTGTGTGGACACCAGGATGTGCTCGCTGAGTGTGGAGCGGAGGCTGACGGCTTCTCCCCGCAACCCTTGCAGATGCAGTATGTGTTTATATACCAAGCACTTCTGGAGCACTATCTCTACGGTGACACAGAGCTGGAGGTGACCTCATTAGAGATCCACCTCCAGAAGATCTACAACAAAGTGCCAGGGACCAGCAGCAATGGGCTGGAAGAGGAGTTCAAGGTGAGCGTGGTTCTTGTCCCGGTGGATCTGCTCGGATGGTGCTGGGCTGCCGGGACCACCGTGTGCTTCCCTGGCACGGGGTGGCTCTGAAAGCTGTCTCTGCTTTCGTTCCTTCCCCTGCAGAAGCTCACTTCGATCAAAATTCAGAATGACAAGATGAGAACAGGCAACTTGCCGGCAAACATGAAGAAGAACAGGGTGCTTCAGATAATTCCATGTAAGATTTTGTTTGTCTGCCTGGGGAAAGCGTGCCCAGTGGGTGAGGGGACTGTTTGGGTGGTTGTGGGGACAGGAGCCAGAGAAATGCACCAGGAGGAACCTCAGGAAGTTCAACAAGAACAAGTGCAAAGTTCTGTCCCTGGGGAGGAACAACCCCAGGCACCAGTATGTGCTGGGGCCACCCAACTGGAAAGCAGCTTGGCAGGAAAGGACCTGGGGGTCCTGGTGGACACCAAGGTGACCATGAGCCAGCAACGTGCTCTTGTGGCAAAGGCAACCAATGGTGTCCTGGCTTTGCCGGCAGGTCCAGTGTTCCCCAAAACTCTCATCGTTTTGCTTCTGTTCCAGATGAGTTCAACCGAGTAATCATTCCAGTGAAGAGAGGTGAAGAGAACACAGACTACGTAAATGCTTCTTTCATTGATGTGAGTCTTCTTTAATCTTCTTTCCATCTTCTCCCAATGGAAACTCTTTGCCTCATGCTGCTTCCCATGGAAAGGATTTGTCCCAAAACATTCCTCCTCTGGGTTTCATGAGGCTCTTGCCACTTGACTTTGCTTTGTGTCACCACATGGTGCTGGTTTCTTTCTCCAAGAAACCCCTCTGTGTGTGCAGTTTCCTTGTGACCCATGGATGGTGGGAGAGAGCTGGAGCCTGAGCAGAGTCTCCAAATCCTGATAATCACTTCTGCAACTCCAGGCTCTGATGATGGCTTTGGAGAAGCGGATGCACGTAGCCATGGAAATGATTGCTCTGCAGCACTGTTCATTTGGTCAGAAAACATCCCCTAGATTAGGTAATGGAGCAATACACGCATCCCAAAACCCTTGAGAAAATCCAGGTCAATCCCATTACACCTGTCTGGGTGACGGGAGGAGGCCAGGTAGAGAGGTTAAGTGCTTTCCTCCGAGGAGGAGGAGGTAAGTGATTGCACATCCTTTTCTCATGAGCAATCCTGTTGACTTCAGGGGGACATCTCATCTGAGTATTTGTCTTTGTGCAGTGATGCCAGCGCTGGCTAAGTGACAGAGCCCTGCTCTTTTCTAGCCCAATTTCTATTTTCATCTCCTAACGGCAGGGATTTTTTTTTTTCCCAAATGACAATTACTGCCATGGGTTGAACCACTAAAACCAGCAGATGTCCGGTTATAATATCCCCAAATTAATTGCTCCCTGAAATCTCCTTTGCCGGGTCCCTGTGGGTTGCTCCGGCTGCGTGAGCATCCGACACAACGCAGCTGGGAGCAGCCGCCTTGTTCTGCAGCGAGATCAGAAAGCTTAAATGTCACGTAAGCAATTTTTGTTGAGAATTCAATTTCCTCCCTCTGCTGAACTTTGCTTAAACGACAAGCTCCAAATGATGAAACGTCTTTAGTCACAGTCTGCAGCGAGGGCACAGAGGGACGTCAGAAGGGTTTCAGAAACAGAAGCGCTTTGTGGTTGTGGAAGAGCCAGAGTCAGCCAGACTTCCTGCTGGATTTCATACATCACAGAATGGGTTGGGTTGGAAGGGACCCTAAAGATCATCCAGTTCCATCTGGCTTTGCTTACTTCCACAAATCCCCAGGAAAAATCACTCCTGAAGTGCTTGGAGCTTAGGCAAGGCTCTGCTACAGCATTCAGACTTTGCAACATCAATTGGAAGTGCCAGAAACCCAAATCTTTCTTCACCAAATGGGTAAGGCCGGGTGTGTGTAGAGGACGTGATCCTCCTTGAGCTGCATTCCTTTAAAAACAAAGGTCTTACAGCGCTGGTTGATGGCACCTCAGCTGCCCAACAGCGGTGTGGTAATTCTGTTTCTCTGCCCAGGCTGTGGTCATTCACACACACAGTCACCGTGCTCCCAGAATTTAACGGAGCTTGGTAACCCAACCGTGTCCAAGAGCGTTCCTCCCACTGCTCCCAGCATCCAGGCGCTGCCGATTCACCACTAACCCTGTTTTCAAATTCCAGGGTTATCGCCAGAAGGACTCCTACATCGCCAGCCAAGGACCACTGCAGCACACGATAGAGGACTTCTGGAGGATGATCTGGGAGTGGAAATCCTGCTCCATAGTGATGCTAACGGAGCTGGAGGAGAGAGGCCAGGTAAGCGCCCGGGGATAAGTGCGTTTAAACAGCAGCAAAATAAATCAGTGTGACCCCCTAAAACCTCCTGGTGGCCCCGCCACATGCAATGGGTGCTATTTTACCCCTTCTCTGGCAGGAAATATATTTCAGCCTCTGCTTCTAAGGCAAAAAAAACAGTTGTTTGTAGACACAGGGTGGGGAGATGTTCAATAAACCAACTCTGGACGTTCAGTTCAGCAAGCCCATGGGATCCCACCTGGCTTTGGGCAGCTTCCAGCCCCAGGAGAAGACTTCTTCTAGTCAAGCCCATGGGAAAAATATGGGGTCTTCACCCTGTCTCCTCCTGTGATGCTTTCTCAGGAGAAGTGTGCCCAGTACTGGCCATCTGACGGCTCCGTGTCCTATGGAGACATTACTGTGGAGCTGAAGAAAGAGGAGGAGTGCGAGAGCTACACAGTGCGGGACCTGCTGGTAACGAACACCAGGGTAAGAGTCTGGCCTTCTCCCTGAGGGGAGCTCTGGGGTTTGGGTGTCCTTGACCCCCACTGATGCTTTGCGGTTCCTCTTGCAAGTGCTGGACCTTCCTTCTGGCATCTTCAGCTCAGTCATCTCCCCGTCATCCCAAAGCTGTGTCCATCCCCTGCAATCCCACCTTCCTCCCTACGCTTAGAGAGTTCCTGTCCTGCTGATGGCTTCTCATCCAGCCCCTCTGTCCTGGTGCCACCCAGCAGCCCTCATCCTCCTCCTGCCTTGTCCCTGTGCCCACCACCCAGCCTCCTTCCTGCTTCCCGTTCCCCCCCATGCTGCAGCAATGCCTCCCCTCCACCAGCGGACAGCTTTCCTAACCGGATGGTTTTCCCAAACCCCTGAGCTGGTGGGTTTCTCAGTCCAGATGTCCCACCAACTTCCTGACCTCCAGCTGTGCTCTTCTTCCACCAGGAAAACAAGAGCCGACAGATTCGGCAGTTTCATTTCCACGGCTGGCCAGAAGTTGGGATCCCCGGGGATGGGAAGGGAATGATCAACATCATCGCGGCTGTGCAGAAGCAGCAGCAGCAGTCTGGCAACCACCCCATCACTGTGCACTGCAGGTAAAGCCCGGGGGGAGCAGGGCTTGGCCACCCCTCCAAGGGGACCTGCTCCGCAGGAAGCTCTGGAGATGGTCAAAGGTCCCTCGGGAGACCTGGGCTGAGCAGAAGCAGCCTGGGTGGATGTGGTATGGGATTTTCCTACTCAACGAAGCAAAGAGGCTTTGTAGAGCATGTCCTAGCTAAACTAGGAGATGCTGGGGCAGGACCATCAGCTCCTCCGGTTCTCCGGTGGTTCCCCTATGGATTGTCCCCTGAGCAAAGCCCACGCGGTCAGGACAGGCGGGTTTCCTTCACCTTCTGCTTCCTCTTTGCCAGTGCCGGAGCAGGAAGAACAGGCACCTTCTGTGCGCTGAGCACTGTCCTGGAAAGGGTGAAGGCAGAAGGGATTCTCGATGTCTTTCAGACGGTGAAGAGTTTAAGACTACAGAGGCCGCATATGGTGCAGACACTGGTAAGCGCAGCTGAGCGCACCCCACGCTCCTCCTGCCCCCCCAAACCTCAGCAAGAGTGGGCTGGGGGCTCAACTTTGAGCAAAAATTTCTTTGGTTTAAGGTTTTCTCCCTCCATGAAAGAGTAAGGGATGGAGGTGGGTCAGGAGGTATCTCCCCTTCCTCCTGGTGGGACATCTGGAAAGTGGAGCTTGGCTGGCTGAAGGCATCAAACGCCTTTTGAGCGCGGAGAGAAGCTGTAGGAGCCTCCTTGGAGATATCCTCAGCCACAGCCCACGTATTTTTGGGCTCCAGGAGCCTGGAAACCTATCCTGGAGCACAGGCTTGGGCTGGTGGTGTGGCCAGGAGGGGAGGAGAGGGCAGGACTAGAGGTCTTGCAAGAGGGGTTTGCAAGGATGCTCAGGGGTTTAGGAAAAAAAATTCTAAAATAGGAGCTCAGAGAGGAAGGGGAAAGCAGAGTTTCTTTTGCTGATGCACCCCGGTAAGGAAGGTGGGCAGCCTGGTTTGGGGGGGCACAGACGAGGTGGGATTCCATCCCTTGGTCTGGGCTGAGGACATCTCCCCATGCTTGGTCCTAGCTAGCCGTGAAGCATCAAATTGTGTCTCAGGTGTGAATTTTCTCATTCTAACACCGTGCTCTCCCCAAATCCCGCAGGAACAGTACGAATTCTGCTACAAGGTGGTGCAGGAATATATCGACGCCTTCTCAGACTACGCCAACTTCAAGTGAAGACAAAAAACCAACAAAAAAAAAATCCACACCCCGAAAACAAATGACAAGAAGAGTTGCCTTCTTTAATATTTTGTAATATTCTGTTTGTTAATATACCCCCCCCCCAAAAAAAAAAAATATGTGTATATATCTTAACTGTTTTAGAGGTTGGTACCATAAGCTTCATATTAGCTGGAGATTTTATATGTAGCAAAGTGTTAGTGCAGATACTGTTGGCTCCTTTTTTTCCAATGTTTTATTGGGGAATTAAATAGCGTGATGTTTGGATTAATATTGTCATACCATCTCTCTTCTGGAGAGTTGATACAGGCTGTTATTTTGTTTGTAAATCTTTTTTTTTTTTTTTCTTGAGGGAGTAAAGCCTTTTTAAAAAAAAAAAAAAGAAAAAAAAAAGAAAAAGATATCCTGGATCTCATCTGCAAAAAAAAAACCAACCCCAAACCCATAACCCCACAAGCACAAGCTTTTCCGAACCTGCAGGGAAATGATTTCACATTTTTCTGCGGGTCTACTCTTAAAAAAAAAAAAAAAAGGAGAGAGAAAAAAAAAAAAAAGCTTATTCTGTGTGTGCGTATATATATAAATATCCTAATTTTTGTATAAAAAGCAAAAGTTTCATCCTTCAGGGTCAGACCACCACGTGCTGCTGCTTTGGAAACTGTGGTGACCATAGCAGCGACCGCTGGGATTTCAACCCAAAAAAAGAAAAAAAACCAAAACCCAGAAAACCAAAAGGGGTTTTGCTCCCTGAATGAAACATCCACGTGCTTGTTGCCAGGTCTCAGATCTGCTGCGGGGATTATCGCAGTGGATGCTCATGGTGGCCCTGCCATCCCCACCGGTCCCTCGCAGGAGGGAGCGGTCCTCGTGGGCTCCCAGCAGCAAGCGATGGTGTGCGTGGGGTCTGGGGGCTCTGGCTGGAGGAGAGAGCGGCTCCGCACGGTCCAGGCTCCATGTTGTCACCCGTTGGGTCTCTTCCAAGAGCCACCCGACCCCTTCCCTCTGCTTGGTCTGGAACAGCAGCAACAGAGACATTTTGGAGCCGTCTCAAATTGACAACCTGCTGCGGGTTCATGCCTCCATCCCTGGCCCAGGGGGATGTCCACCCCTGGATGCTGGAGGAGATTTCAGGTTATTTCGTAGACTCACGGAATCACAGAATGGTTTGGGCTGGAAGGGACCTTCAAGCCCATCCAGTGCCACCCCCTGCCATGGGCAGGGACACCTCCCACCAGCCCAGGTTGCCCAAAGCCTCATCCAGCCTGGCCTTGAACCCCTCCAGGGATGGGGCATCCACAGCTTCTCTGGGCACCCTGGGCCACTGTCCCACCACCCTCACCATAAACAATTTATTCTTTATGTCCCATCTCAGCCGACCCTCTCGCAGTTTAAAACCTCCAGAAGGTCACAGCTGAAGCACCTGCAGGTTTTTAAAGCTGGAGGAGATCCTTCTCCAGTTTGGATTATGTTCTTGCCACCTTCCAGGCGAGTTTAGGAGTTTTTTCTCCTTTTTTTTCTCAGTGGAGATCCCATCATGGAGATGAATTTGGGTTATCAGAGCGGGAGGTGGGAAGCAGCTCCTGATTTTTAGCATTCCCCTCCCAGAAGAAAAATATGAGGGAACCCTGATGCTGGTGATGGGCCAGGGCACAAGGAGAGTCCTCAGGGCCAGGAAAAGTCCTAAAAGGAAAGAAAAGTCCTGAGGACCCAGGGGTGGAGCACTCCTATATTAAAAAAAATGGGTTATTATGGTTTATTTTAATGATTTTTTTTTGTTACAGAGAGGTGTCTGATGGAATACCCTCCTCGTTCCTCCTGCCCCGGTGTCCTGGGGGAGCCCCAGCCCCCACTGAGCACTGGGAGAACTGTGTTTGGAGAAGAGGATTCGCCTCAAGGATTTTCTGGGCACCCTGGGGGGTGGCAGCACTTGGGG
>NW_010110475.1:161193-196270 GCF_000699245.1 Pterocles gutturalis | reverse complement strand
CCCGGGTCATTCTATGATTCTATGATAATTAATCCCATTACTCTTAAATACTGTAAAACTATCCTCTTGTCATAGATTTAAAACATGTACCCACACCATGGAAAGCTAAGTACCATACACAAATAACAGGAACTACTGATAATCTAACTTAACACTGTTAGAAAGCACCAGTAATACTTCTGCACGACTTGGCACATACATAGATACACTTCAGATTCACACTGAGGAAACCAACAACAACAAGGAGCTATGTTGGCTTTTTATCATGCCATACAAGCCGCAACAAAAGCTCTGATTCTATTAATTTTTACATCTTAACTGTTTTGCAATAGGCACTATATTGCGGATGCTAGGGTGGGGGGGATATGGAGGGAGTGGGAAAATATGGAGAAGCGTACAGGGACACATCCCAAAGTTAACAATTAGGGTACTGTAGAAAGTTCAGGCAAACTACAAACCAGATTACTACTCTTTGCAACTTAAGACAAACTGTTGAATGGGTTTCAGATTGCAAGGCATAGAAAAACAGTTTGAAAAAACTGTCACTTGAAGAAGCTGGTTCAGATGTCATCTTATATCCATCACCTGCCTGCAACATTTTTCAAGTGTATTGTGTGATGTAAAACATGACAGATAGCAAAAATGATGGGGGGAAAAAAAAAGGAAGAAAAAATCCAGAGACACTCACAGCAATTATATTGAAGAAGTCATCATCTCCAAGGGTATCCAAAATAGATGAAACTGTCTGTTTTGCAATAGTCAAGCGAAGCCCTTTCATACTGCCACTGACATCTACTAAAATCACCACATCTTTAGGAGAAGTTGCTGCCTGGATGTACCTAAGACAAAAGACAAAATAACTAGTTCTTTTAAATGCTGAACTTTTCTTCCTCTCAAATTTTTTAAACACTGGTAGTCATCTATTGCCTACCATTTTCTATTTCTGCAGTCAAACGCAATGACTCCATTTTCATCAGGTTCCCATTTAATTCCTGTTAATAAAAAAAAAAAAAAAGAGAGAGAGATTAAAAAAAAATTAAATTACATTTTCACAGTACCTGTTCAAAATGTATCTGCGGTATTGGGGCTAAGTAGCACAGGAAGTACTGGAAAAATATTTTAATAAAATAGGACCACCAAACCCAGTATTTTTTTTTTCATTCCTTTTTAACCTACTGTAAGGTAAAAACCTCTTCAAGTTCATCATACTACTGTTACTAAAGTATTGTCATACTTGGTTATTGGTGCTGGCAAGCTTTATCACATGCTTGCTAAGTCTTTTTAAAACCTTGAGCACTTACTACCCATGGCTGATCTCAACAGGTCCTGTTATATAATTGCTGCACTCACAGGTCATACACCTGATGTTTTGCTCTTGTCACTATGAAGAGGCAATACCTCTCAGTTGTGGGTCAAAAGAAATATAACAAAAACACCTCCAAGAAAAAAAATTCACAGGGCAATCCCTCCTGCTTTTTATGATCGTTTTCGAGCACAAAACAAGATATAGCCTTTAAAATAAGGACTAACATTTCTTCTACCCTTGAAAAATCATGGAGCTGAACTATAATGTAAATCTAACACTGATGCAGGAGCCATTACTTTCATTCACATTCAGACATACAGGCTTATCGTAAACTTGCTCACATTAAACTCAAGATTTCAGACTCAAAAAACCATCGGTTGCTAAACCATGTCAGCTAAAGGAACAGTTCCCATTATGGGCCTGATCCAGTTACAGAAGCTGAGGATCAGTTTATTTAACTCTTTAGTTTATTTAATATAAAATAAATTTGATAGATGATAAAACACTAAACCTAATAGGCAACAATATATATTTTAACCTACTTCTGTAGAAATAATACAGGTCATCTAATTGCATTTTATTACAACTGGTGTGAAAGGAAACTTTAAAACAAGTTTTTGAAATCTTTAAATGTAAAGATGTCGTGTTAAATGGAAGTCCAAAAACTGAACAATACATTACAATTAGGTCTTCCTGTGTGCATCAACAGAACACATTATCTAAGTTCAGTACTATATGAAGGGTCTAATCCTTTTGCCTCCTTCTTCACAGTCTCTTTAGAAGCTGTTTTTCACGTGTGTGTATATGTATATATGAGTACATGAGTTACCTTGGGGGCTTCACCTCCAAATGAAAGGTGGCACAAAAAACTCAGAACATTGAAAATGTTCATTAGAAAGATATGTCTCTGAAAACTAAAGTAAAATCAAACCCGCAAGTATCTGTGAAAGTCATTATTTGTGACAATACTCAGTGGAAATTTACAGCCATAGCATTCTTTTTCGTATTTTAAGAACTTGTATTCTTCTTACCTGGATATTGTCTGAAAAATCCTTTTGCACTTCCAAAGTACTGCCAGATGAGAGAAGGGTCACGATCAAAATTATCAACAAACACCTTATTTAAAGATTCTGACCAATAAACTCCATTTACAATGGCTGGATCTGGGGGAAAAAACCAAAACAAAACAAAACAAAAACAGAGAAAGGTGATTTTACCTAAACAGAATCCCTTGAACTCTACCACCTTCAGCTTATTCAGTACCCAAAAATCTAGCAACTGCAAACTATTGCAGAACGTCTTTTGGTTGCCTTTGTCAATTAAGTGATTCAAAATAAGTGATACACTTAAATAATGTAAGTATGGTTAAAATACAGAAGAGACACCAGTTACATTTTTTTAGAGAAGTTAAAATTGCTCATTAAACCATCTGCCTGGAACTACTGTATTACTTTTTCTGGAGAACATAAACTTTTATTAGACTGACTCAATTATTTACTCAATTTACTTTTTCCTAAAGGCATGGAATGTCTCATCACAACACTTTACACTTTTTTTTTTCTTCTTTTTTTTTTTTTTTTTTTAATCTTCAGCTGGGTAAGACCATTTTCACTATATCTGAAAGTTTACATGTGGGAACATTAAGTGAAATACCTTTTGTTTCACACTTGAATGAATTATGAAATACATACAAACACAACATCTCATAACAAATAACACCAATTTGTTATTTGGAAAACACTGAACCCAGATTTCACAATTACCTCATTATTTTTTATTGCCATAGAAAGAGAAATATAAAGCAAATCCTTGATGTTGAAAATAAACTATTTCTGTTTAAAGCATCTCCATCTATCAATTCCTAAAAGCCCAGGCTGCACAAGTATGCTTTTTAAGCTGCTGATTTGGTTTGATAGTGAGAAATCAGAAATAAATGAACACATCGGTAAAAGTTGCTCAACTTCAAACTGTGAATTTTGAAAGATGAGAAACTATTACAATGCACTATATTCCCAATTAAATCTATATGTGAAGTCAGGAGAATAGAAAGGAAAAACCTCAGAATGTTGTCAAGATCTAAAAATCATAGATGTATTATTTCATTTGAAAAAAGTGTGCATACATGAATACACAGCAATATTTGCCCAAGCATTTGAAATAATGCTTCTATTAGCTTCCAAAACAATGTTGCTGAACTGATTTCAGAAGACTGCTTAGAATGCGATTTTAATGGAAGGGGAAAAAAAGTGAATTGTTATCTTTTCTTACATTGGTCAAGAAAAACAGCAGAAGAGGGGGAATGTCTCAGCTACAGATCTCTGAATGTTGGTTTCATCTAAATATTTAGGGTTACACAGATGGACTGCCCAAAAAGCAAGGTCAACAAAACAGATGTTTTTAAAACATGTCTTGTAGTCACTTGTTTCTCTAGAGTGAAATATACATTTAAAATCTGGCAACCAGACACATATCAAACAAACTGATGTCACTAAGTCCAACGGTACTACTTCAGCTTTGCCTAGCTGGCAAAATCCATTGTCCAGTTCTTTCCAAGTCTGCAGTAACAACCTCTGGTTAAGCCATCACAAAATAAGAGTCAAGACTGCCTATCTATCACCAGTTTGTAAAAATACGCTCTTATTTCAGCACCACAAAATACTGATCCATTGTTCACCATTTAGACATCACATGGGAAGTGAAGCCCTGAACTGAGGCTCCTGTTCTCAGTCCACTGGCACTTCCCAGTACTAGTTCAAACACTGATATTCTGGTTCTGCTCCTATACACAAGTTCTGGTGGAGTATCTGAATCGTTAAAAATTACAGTAGCATTATTGACTCAGCATTACAATATTGAGATAAGGCGACAAATTTAACTAATCTTTGAAAAGAGCAACATAGTTCAGAGGGTTGGTTTTGCTGGTTTGGTTTTTTTCTTGGAAGTATTGCTGGAAAAGCCTGTTTAGAGGAAAAACAAGGCACCTTTCCTCAAGCCCCTACAGCACTATAAGCTCTTCATATGCCCTTCAGTCACAACTATTAATGAAAAGCCAAACAAATTGAACAGAATAATTGTACTTTAATTTATATTTTAAATAAACTGTAGTGGTTCTTAGAAACTTACATTTGGATCTCATTCCAAGACTTCACGTTGCACCTTAGCATTTTACAATATCATCAGTTCATCGGATGTCTTCTATCCTGGATTCCTCAGAGACTAATTTTTAATGGCCTTTCCTAATGAATCTGTGCTATAGCACCACTCATCTAAGCAGAACTTTCACCCTGCCTCCCTCCAGCTCCATAAGGCCACAGGAAAACTTCAGTCATCCACCTGTTAAGCTTTAAACTGAACATGAAATCCTTTCAGTGGCATTTGAAGAAATATATTTATATATAAAAAATACATAAATTACCTAAAAAAAAAAAATCATATTAAAGTATCTGTGCCACCACAGTAGAGGATTACTTTTTTTAGCTCATCTATGAAGATCCACTTACCGTGTTTATATATCTGTACTACAGACTAGAGAACTCCACAGAAATACAGTCAGGAAATTTTCCTTGAGTGAGATTGGTTGAGTCTGTATTTTGCATTAGATTGACAACACTAATCGCTAATCATCCAAATGTTGATCACTATAAACATTCATCCAGTGACTGAAACTAATGGGAATTTTTTAGCTGACAAGAGCATTAAGCAGGCATTTTAAACAAGATGGCACAATTAAAATGTGATCTGTGATGACTGGGTTCCTTCAAAATGAGACCCAGTGACAATCCACTACCTTCCTACACCTTGTATATCTATTTATGCTGGCTGTTCTTTTTACAATATACCAAGTCACATTTTATGCATTAACCATTTTTATAAAGAAGCAGATAAGGTCACACTCAGTTTAATTCCTAGAATACAAAGAAAAGTGAAGTGGGGGAAAAAAAAAGTATCCAGAGTACAAAACTGTAGGCTTACAGACTTCACGGGGAAATTACTGGCTACTGTATCTTCAGGCAGAAGGATTTCAGACCTGAGCTCCTTGTTCTAAATTTGATATGACTGTTATGTGGATGCACCTCTGCCCACATGCACCACCCTAGATACAACTGAGTTCCTGACCATATAACCTCATTAAAATTTTACAGTCTCATCTTCTAATTACCTATATGTTAAGCTTGGAATTCTGGGCAATTTGCAATTTTAGTAATTACATTAAATTGCTTACATTTCCCCCTGTACTTCATTTAGTAAGAGCAGTGAATGTCATCTGCATCCTCAAAATAATTATAAATCAATAGTGGTAAATTTATGGTTGTGAATATTCAGAAATTTTGGGAGGGAGAAAGAGAATACAACGTAACGCTTAATATAAATGCAAAATCATTAACATGATGATGTTGACATCAAAGACAGTTGAGGCTTCTGCCACAATTTTTGAAACATAATTTCTGCTTTTGCTTCCTGGCAGTAACAGCTAAAATATAATAAAAAAAATCCCTTTCACTCACCTTTCAAGATGGGCTGGCTTGCAATTATGTGGGATTTATCTCCACTGCTGTTTGTGTAGATGCTACTTGTTTTTTACTGATATTTAATATAAAACCAACCCCCAGGCAAATAGGTACACTGACATGAATCTGAAACAAAATTGCCCAAGAACAGTACAAACGCATGTAGCAATTAAGGTGCTGTCATAGATACTGCTGACCCAAAGAAATAGGCCTGGAGTCTCAAAAAAGGCAAGCAAGATGTGCAGACTGAAAGATGCACCGCAGCATGCCAAAGTTAGCACTATAATGAAATGTATTTTACTTCACAGAATCCATAAAAACATCTAAAGTAGGGTAAGTCTGTTGAATGAAACTAATACATACATACCACATTTTGCTTTTAATTATTCCAGTAAGCTTTACAAGGGAAACCACTGAGGAATTCAGTGACCATGAAGAAATTGTAGAATACTTCTCTTTCTTGCCATACTCTACTTTATTACCAAGAAATAAGTGCTATCAATGATCCTTAGGTTTTTTTCCCTATTATATTGCCTCTGTAATATAATCATTAATTTCTCCTGAAAAGCTGTCAAAGATGCTGGTATCCAAAAATGGTGTTCCTTCTTGTAATATCTGACATCCTCAAGGGCAGCCCCTAACATTGCAGAGCAGTACCGTCACACAATAAGGCAGCACGAGCACAGCCTACAGGACCAAACACTGGAAAAGGAATGCAAAATCCAGCACCCTTTTTGGCTCAAAGATAACAACAATATTAGCTTAGTTTTGATGACACTGACAACATATTTAGTCTGGTCTTATTATAAAGAATAACAAAATCACATATTTTGCTGGGACATATACGAACAATCTAATAATTATACTACTCAACACTAACAAGAATGCTTTTCAGGGTGGTCCAACATATTCAAGAGCTAGGGCTGGATGCCAATTTTGGCAACCGCCTTTGCTTTTTTCTCTCTCTTCTCCTCTCTCTGTCTCCACTGGGTAATGTGGATGCATCAGCTCACAGATCAAAGCATCTGGCCATATGCAGACACAAAAGGAGGTGTTTGTCCATGTTACTTCATGTGCTGAGAACCATTCACCGATGTCAGAAATCACATTCCCTCCTC
This sequence comes from Pterocles gutturalis, assembly GCF_000699245.1. Lineage (NCBI taxonomy): Eukaryota > Metazoa > Chordata > Aves > Pterocliformes > Pteroclidae > Pterocles > Pterocles gutturalis. Next base: position 189,338 of record NW_010110475.1, on the reverse strand, counting down.
ATAAGTATACGGAGTGGTAAAGATTTCAAGTGCGTGACTGTATAAAGGCATAGTAGTAGGTATTTAGTTGTTTCAGCTTCAACATTGCCCTAATAACATGCCCCTTCTCCTTTGAAGCGTCAGAAGAAAAATTGGAGTATGGCCAGATGTGTTTATTTTTATGCTGAGTTTCATGAGAGGAGCTGGGGGCTTTGGGGGTTTTTGTTGTTGTTAGGGTTTGGGGTTTTTTTTGTTAACAAGGTGGTCTGAGATTCAGCTTTAGTTTATTTGAAAGCCAGAATTACAGCTGCAAACTCCTCACAACCATCATTCTGGGATAGAGACAGACAGACAGACTCTTCTAAGAGCTTGCCACCAAACGAATTAAAAAAATGTCCCCCAGCAAATCAGCGTACGTTTGAGGTCACCCATTCAGCTACTGACCCAGTCGGACCCAGCTTAACTTATCAGATGTAACAGCTAAAAGCAACCAGTATGTGGGTTGATCTGTGAATCAGTTACAGCAAGCCTCTGGGAAAAGCATATAAGCAGGATCTAAGAACGCAGAACACTACTTTTTTTGAAAATTAAAGGAGGAACTTGGAGCAAAAGTCAAAGGCTTCACTTACTCGCCATGCCAAGAAGAACTAGAAAGATGTTGCTTTGATAGAGCTGTTGTTACAGGAGCCAGGCACGTGGGGCAGTTACAGCTATCACTAACACAGTCTAACAAAGTAGCACCGCCTACCCAGCAATTGCTAAGACACTTTCAGCTGAGGAGAACTAAAGTCAAAACCCCGTAATCCTGATAGACGATCACTCCATAAATTAACATGACCACAGATACCAGGATATTTCTGTATTTTCAGAAAAACATACTCATTTCCACAGTTTCGCACGATAGGAATTGGAGACTATGAAACCTGAAAGATTGGTAAGAAAACACAACACCACAGAGCTCTAGGGTAGGAGAGTGTGATCAAGAGACAGGGCGAGCAACATTAAAACCATTGCGAGAAACAGTTTACCAAGAAGGAAAGAGAAAACAAATGCTCAGAACATAGGGACTGAACAAATTGAATAAAGATCCCGTATGCACTGCAATTTCATCAGAGAAGCAAAGTTAGTCTTGAATACTGAAAAAAGAGCTAGTTCTGACACATGGCAAGAAGAAATTTCTGCACAGGCTGAATGAACAATGACTATAAGCAACTGGGAAATCTAAACCTCTGCCAGTGGCAGGTCAGGAAAAAGCATCATGACAAACAATACAGGAAGGCAATGGAACACACTACAAATTAGAGGAAAAAGAAAGCAAACGTGACTGCTGCTAAATGAAGCCAAATGTGCTGCAAAATATTTAACACACAACATACCGAAAGGGACAATTTTAACAGAGCTGTTGTCAAAGTGATATATGACAAAGGCAAGGCATGGCCTCAGAAATAAAAGTCATCCTTATGGAAATTTCTCAAGGACAGACCTGTTCACAAATCTTTACAAAAGCCATTTAAAACACAAGACCAGGCAGACCCATAAACTAACATTTCACAATAAATGTCTAATTCCTATTGCTCAGATATTCAGAGACAGATGTGGAACTATAGAAACAGGCCAACTTAGTTACATGACGCAGTACAGTAAGGACCAACCAGTAATGCTTTGAACAGGAGATGTTAAAGAGCTTGTTTTATCAACACATCGTGGCTCTTGTATACAACGAGTGGAGGCATAAGAACCTTTATCGAGAAAGGTTTTAGCATATAAAATGCATCACAGTTGTACTGGGCTTTATAATAAACTAAACCTCTACTGCTACATTCCTGGGATATCAACATAGTATGAATGGGCAAGTATCAGGTATGACAGCACACATCTGCTAGCATGACAAGTCAGTGTCTCTCATCCTCTCAAATCAATGGTCCCTTACTGCTGTAGTGCTTTATAATCCTCGTGTAGCACTTCTTCCTTGCACAAAAGACCATTTGCATGATTTGAGTACTATGGAAGTTTTACTCAAAAAATAGTTGGAAAAAACCTCACAGATATGAAAACGTTCAGCTGGTTCAAAAGCTCTGAAGCTGGTATGAAAACATACTGAAAACACTGAGCAGATGCACAAATGCATCTTGGGATGAATAAATTGCAAAATCATTTATGGATTCTTAAACACTATTTGCTCCTTCAGGAATGTGCCAAATAAAAGCCGCAAGAAAGACACCTAGATAAACAAAGAACAGTGCAAAAATGTCTTTGTAAGTTTTTAGCCAAACAATATTTTGAAACAGTTTATACTCTAGCCAAGCATACTAATATTTAACCAGAAAAGCAAGCTTTCTTTTCTCCTCTTCACACAACACAGATCCAAAAAAATCAAAGGGTCTGTGTTATGTAGCAGGATGGAGAGACACTACTCAAAAATAGTAGACAAAATGAATAATGTGTATCTTTAGATAAACTTCTATGATTCTTTGTCAAATGTCAAACTTCTCTGCTCCACACTGAACAAATGCTACTATTTTTACATTTGCATATTCAATCCTAAAGGTTCTCAGAAACCCAGAACTATCATGTCGATTAGCACTAAGTTTACAGCTTAAGAATGCTTTTCCAACATAGTTCATGGAGAAAATAGTGTCTTGAAAAATCTTTAAATAAAGCAAAATAAACTGAAAACCAAAAAAAACCTCCCCAATACATTCCTAGCATATAATCAGTCCATTAAAAAGTCTCATATCGAATCCTGAGGTTTTTTTTCATCAATACATTCCATACTAAAAGCTACCCTTGGTACTTTTCCCTGTTTGTTATTTTAAAGCAATAACAGAATATACCCCCGCACCCCGACTGCTTTTTTTCATTAAAATGATGAAATAAACACAAGTAAGGAAAGTTATCACTTTAAAAGACAACAAACCAATTATAATAAAATTTCATTACTTTTTAAAAGGTATATTACTATGGGAAAAGAGAGAAACATTTGCATACTAAAGGCTCATCAGGACCAAAAGCCTACAACAAATTCTCCATATACAGATTGAAAGTGGAAATAACTGCTCTCAAAGAATAATTAGGCATATAATACCAACAACATGTTTAGTGTATAGCAGATCAGATCCCAGGCTGCATCAAGAGAAGCATGGGCAGCAGGTTGAGGGAGGTGATTCTGCCCCTCTACTCTGCTCTCATGAGACCCCACCTGGAGTACTGCGCCCAGCTCTGGCCCCCCCCAACACAGGAAGGATGTTGAGATGTTGGAAAGGAGTTCAGAGGAGGGCCATGAAGATGGTCAGAGGGCTGGAGTACCTCCCCTATGAGGACAGGCTGAGAGAGTTGAGGTTGTTGAACAGCCTGGAGACGAGAAGGCTCCGGGGGGACTTTATAGCAGCCTTCCAGTACTTAAAGGGGGCTACAGGAAAGCCTGGGGAGGGGTTTTTACAAGAGTATATAGCGACAGGGCAAGGGGTAACGGACTTAAACTGGAAGATGGCAGATTTAGACTAGATATAAGGAAGAATTTTTTTCCTGTGAGGGTGGTGAGGCAGTGGCCCAGGTTGCCCAGAGCAGCTGTGGATGCCCCATCCCTGGAGGGGTTCAAGGCCAGGCTGGATGAGGCTTTGAGCAACCTGGGCTAGTGGGAGGTGTCCCTGCCCATAGCAGTGGGGCTGGAACTCTATGATCTCTAAGGTCCCTTCCAACCCAAACCATTCTGTGATTCTGTGACAGATATATTTACACAGACACAGCCCTGTATATAGCTGTAGACAACATATGTATGGTGGGGTTTTTGTTTGTTATTTTTTTTTTTAGGCTCAAACTTTCTTCGAGAAAGAGAGCACCGAGAAATCTTCAAAAACAATGTTTTTCCAGACTCAAAATGCAGAGCATAAAGGTAAGGAGAAAGACACCTTGTGTGTCTAAAGCAACTAAATTTATTTGCACTGAGTGCAAGACAAAGGCAACTGCTTTTGAGACAAGACAGTGATGCCCTAATTGATGTTTCTTAAACCTGCTTGGGTGGCAGAAGTCACAGAGCTAAACTAGCACGGCAGCATGAGCTAATGAGGAGCCTTACAGCAGGACTCATTATCTGCAACTCCACACTTTGCAGGAGCCCTTTAATGCTCTCAGTTAAGCCCCAACGTGTACTGTGGATATGTCTCTATACATTCCTATATGGGTTACCTAGCACCCGGGCCCAAGTGGAAAGGAATAACAGCATTAAACAGCTGATCCTTCCAAATCTTCACAATGGGAGCTAAAACAGTGACTCTACAGCTTTTAATCAGTCATCAGAAAAGTTAGTACTCATCAGAGACAATAATACTTGAATAGGAAAGATAAAAGAGGAGATAGAGGCTCCTACCATTATAGGTCAATGATAAATTGTCACTTTCTTGCCCATGGAAGCAACAAGGAAGTAGGGGAGGCATCATTAACAGAGGTGTCGGGTCAAAAATCCTCTTAATATTGTACCTGAGATAGCGTGCATTAACAAACCTTCACTGGCTCACATCTATCAAAAGGCAAAGCCCAATCTCAAGTAACTAAGCAACAGCTGCAGAATAAGGAGTAGTAAAGAGTGGGGCTTTTTAGAGTAAAAACTAAATGTTACCATGTAGCCTGTATCTGACATCTAGTTGCCACGGTGATGGGGATGTATTAGAAACATACAGGTTAGATCCACAGCCAGAGAAAGACAGACTAGGATTCAAGAAAGATAAAGCACATTATACATCTTGCACGGTGATGCCAACATTTCCAAAAGGCTTGCTGTTAAAGACAGAGAATTGAAGAAAAAAAAAAAAAATCTGCAAAGCTAAAGCCCTTTGCAAGAACAAAGCAGCAGCCTGAGTAGACTCTGGGAATTGGATTTGAGGCAGAACTTGAGGAAAACCAGATGGAACAAGTGGAGAAGTCTGTGCATCTTTGTCCAATAGCCAGTAAGAGTTAAAACAAAGAAACATGGGAAGATAGGAAATTCTCTGCAACCTTGACTAAATCAGTTATATGAAGAAAGTTCCTTTTAAGTTAAACAATGACCAAAGTTAGCAAGACAGTGCAAACACTGTCCTAGAGATCTTAAAATGTGAAGACAAACAATTCAGGGGAAGGATTTCAAAATATAAATATAGTGGTCCAGGATAATATGTGGCCATGACTATTTAAATAACAACTCCAGGATGTTGAATTTTCAGAAGTATAGTCCATAAAATCATATACAACAGCGACAGACAAGATTTTATTTCTTAATTTCACACCTTGCAGGAAAATGATTTTACATATCTGCTAGCTGCAGACTATTATCTTTCAGTATTACTTAAGAATTTTTTTTTGTTGTTGTTCTAATATTCTAGAAAAAACGTAATCTTGAGTTTGACAGCCTTGGAAGATGTTGATAGGAAAGTATGACTGAATAATATCCATAGCTCTTTTTAAGTATCAAATTGAAAAAAAACTCAATCAAAATATGGTTGTGGTTCATCACATTTCAATACCTTTTAAAGAAGGTTCTAGCACATGCAGCAGATTTTTTTTCCTATGCAAGCAAAACTCTGATTAGAGTCTGCATTTACTGACTTGTAGAGCATAAAGCCATCTTTTAACATGCAGTGAAAGTCATGTAATGGAAATGCCATTTGACACAGGTCATATTCTTTACCAGTCTCTAAATTGTTCAAGCAAAATTTACAGACAATCCGAAGTCTAAATCTAAGAACTACTTTTGCAATGTTTCCAGCATTCAAGTAATCATGGTAAGCAGAGAAGGACAGACTAGACCTGATGCTTTTGTTACTAAGGACACTGAGTTCAGAATTATTCAAAGCTGTGTTACATCCACACTGTTTGTGAAAATTATATGAGAGCACACAAATAATTGATTGCTAACTTTCCATAGTAATAATAATAAGCATGACACAAAGCTTTTAAACAAAGGTTTAAGTCACATGATAAAATCGATACTTTCAACAGTCAATAAATGACAGGTGACAAGAGAAACAAAGAGGGGCATAAAAGACATTATACATGTGCCATAAACAATCGTGTCATGAGCAAAACCATAAGAGAAACAGACAAACCTACTTCTGCAGAAGAGTGTCACAAACTTGTAAAAAAAAGACCAAATCAAATACACTAAGACATGGAAGATTGCTAAACATGGGCTCTCCACATGGAAAGCAATTGAATTGTGAAAATAACAAGAGCAATAATAAAAACTTAATTGAAATCCACAGGAAAATATAGGATATTTACAGTCAACTTGCCTCTGAAATGAGTGAAGTCCAAATGTACTGCAAGACTTGTAAGATGCTTTTTAATAATTTCTTTTATAAATCTGTATTTACTCAGAGGGATCATTGCTACTGAGTCAAAATGGTTGTTAATACTTGAATGTATTTCAAAACTAATGGCCTTGAATTAGTCTCAGTGTGGTATTAATTTAAGGAAAAATTAATTTAGACCATTATTAATGAAGACTTCTTTACCTTTTAAATATTATTAAACTTTCAATTGTATTTTATACTCATGAACCATTTTTTTTAAATGCTAATGGCACAGTTTGAAATTCTCAGCAACATATTGTGTGTCTTACATTTGTTAGTTGAGTTGACATAAACTGTACCTCCTGTTAACAGAAATGCTTGAAAATATTCAGGGACTTCAGCATCCATTACAGAAAAATTCTGCAGTTGTGGAAAGCACTGATAAAGTTCCTTATTGTACTTCAAAACCACCAGAACAGCAGCTATGTCACAGTATGAGGATGGAAAGAACAGACGGAAGATGGTTTAACAGACTTCTCTAAGTTAAAATTTATATTATTGCTCTTATTTTTCAAAGCAGCAGATTAACTCTTGGACTGTATAGCACTGATCATCAAATTTTATTTTCTGTCTTGGTTCTTCTGCTCTGTCAGTAAAGACACAGCAACATCTTGCACTAAGGCTACTACTTCAACATACCTGGATGGATATCTGACAATCTGCAATCCAATGTTATCTTCTGGTTTTTCTCTCTCTCTCTTTTTTTTTTTTTTTTTTTTTTTTTTTTAACCTCAAACAAAAAGGATTTGGAGAAAATAATTTTTCACCTGATTATGCGTATACTGTTCTCCAGCTTCCTTAAAAAAATCTTCCCTGTAATATACCTATATTTCCTAATTTAACAGAGACCCAGGTCTGATACATAAAAATGTAAAAGTAATTTACTAAGGCACCTGCCAACTTATGATAGCAGAAATTTTATAAGCTAACCAGTCTCTGGGCTGCTGACAGGTATTTGCCACAGACCAGTCAAAATGATAAAAAGTGCCTATTGCCAAAGCAGCAGCCGGGAGAATGCACACGTCACAGTCTAATGTCAGGAGTAGGAATGAGGGAAATTTTGTTAAGGAGAGATTTTTGAAAGTCAATTATGATTATTTGATTTAAACCATATTATTCACCTGCTCCCCTCTCAAATACATTATAGTAGGGAATGAAGACTTAGTCAATTACAAAATTCACAAAAACATGACTGTGACCCCAAAACGTATTTCCAAATCACGTGGCAGTACTATGACGTATAACTTGTTTGATGTTACAAAATATGGGAAAATTCAGTCTTTTATACTGGGAGACATTATGAAATGTCAGACAAAGTTGTAGGAAAATGCAAAGAGAAATGTATTCAGTATAAATAATGTCAACATTAAAAAGAAATCAGAATAAGCAGTGTGCTAAAAGTTCATGTAACTCCCTCAATTTAAAATGTACTCATATCAGGAAAATTTGAAACATAGTTCAATAGTATAGGCCCCACTCTCCATTATAAATGAAAGCTCTCCAGACCCAACACTTTTGAGGAAATTTAATGCTTTATTTTGACATATCATTATTAAAATTGGTAACGGATTCTAACGTATTTTCTTCTCCCTGCACAGAGCACACTTCCTCCCTAAAAAAGAGTCCATTGCCTTTTAGATGGGGCAGTTATTGATATCAAATTTCTAAAAAAGGAAAATGCATTTGAATAACTGTTTGTACATGCCCAGACACTGGTCTTTTAATTCAGCTTGAGTAACAAATATGAAAGCTTTGAAGCACCTTCCTGAATCAGAAAGCCATTAATGGAAGATGGGTAGACTTTACTGTATGTAGTCATTTTAATATGCTTCTTTTGTGCATTACCCACTCCATCCTGCTTTTCCACGTACCAATCAACATTTCACTTTGGGCACTTCAAAGACAGTAATCCATTCTTTTCACAGAGTATTCTTCCAAGTTAAAAGGAGACATTTCCCTCTTTAAACCAATATGAACAGACATCATTGTAAATCAAACTAGGAAGAAAAATTTCCAAAACTAAGTCTGTTCAGAAAAAGCCTACTCATTTGTACCAGCATGGTGCTTCTGCTTGCCTGCACCTAGAATGACTGGCATTTAAGTATTTTGTGATATTCACCCCAGGACTTTGCTAGAAGTACAGCACAAAAAGCCCAAACTAAAAGATGTAGACATCAGTGCCAGAGAACTTTGAGGCACAGGCTTCAATCTCCCCACACAGAACACAGTAGTTCTGCAAGCATTACATTTTAAGACCGTCAAAATCAATGGAACATAGCTGTTTGTGGGGAGGTGGCATGCGTTTGGTGCTGTGCTGAAGAGCACCAGATTGCTGAGCCAGGTCTAAAACTCTTCAACAGTCAGAGTTTAAAGTGAGAAACTGTGCCTCCGGCTATACGATGGAATCCCAACAGAAAAAAAATGACAGAAAAACAAGTAAGCACTAAAATACTGGTGTACAAAAATATCACGTCTCTGACGAGCTATACGTTGTATGCTGCACAAAGGGAAGACAGCACAGAGCTTCAATCCAGCTATCCCTGGATGGGAAGCAAAATAGAGACATTAATCTTGTGCTTCACCTTAATAAATTAAAATTAATCTGATCCTGGACTTGACAACTTAGTTGCAGAACCATGGTCACAAAACCATCTTGCATCTATATTTCCGTGCAATACTCCAGTGAATCATGCATATATGTCAACATCCTTTGTGGTAAGAGCAGACTGCACAGTTCTCCCCCATGTAGCATAGATGTACCTGTATGTCTTTTCCTCTGACATTCACTAGTGATGAAAACAAAAATACATTTAAAATAATTAAGAATATTTAGAATTTGAAAACCTATTGCTTGTCTGGTAGTAAGTTTGAACTCTTTGCTCAATGACTTTTAACAGATACAAAAACCTCAATGGATAACTAAGTCTTCCAAAGCTGTAGAATACATTTACTTCCACTGTCAGCTGTGTTAATAGGATAAAGGTTTATCCTCTAGGAAATACTCCTCCATTATAAAGCTCATGAAGTAAAACAAGTTTATATATATAGTAAACTAGAATGACAGCAAAGGAAAAAAACTCCCATTAGTTCAAAGTAACTTATGTAAGCCTACTTGGTTTCTATGGCCAAGAGAAATTTAGCTTTTTTTTTTCTTTTCCTTTTTAATGGCAAAATTCACATTCCATCTTTACTGGCATACGTCTACCTCCTCCACCATCTCCCAGAGACTACTGTCCAGAGCTGGTGGACGGATTCACATGCAGTCACCCACACGCTAGTTCTGTCAAGACAGTTCTATCTGCAAACACTCTGCTGGGAAAAAACGCTGACCTGACTCCTTGTACCAAGCCAGTTTCAGGAAGAGCTGGCAGAACAGCTCATGACAGCTGGTTTGAACGGGACAGTAACACCCAGCAAGCACAAGTGGCAGAGAGCAGTAATTACTCATCCCCCTATAACCTGCAGCTGACATCAATTGTGCCCTGAGACACTTCACAACTTCTTTTTAATGGCTAAGAACACCAGAGGAATGAGAGAGTAAAATTTGCAAAATACAAAAGCCCACAGTTCTGAGGACCTATGAGAAAAACAGGAAGGTATAATAGAAAGATAGTTTGAGAGACACAGAGAAGTGCTTGTGTCTAGAAATTTCTAAGTCTTGAAAAGGAGAACTTGGGCTTTTCTCCTTTCTACAAACTACAAATGCAAAGTTTACCTTGTCATATAAACAAAGACTGACTGCAAAAGCTCAAAAACAGGAGTTGTTTTCGGTTGATATCGAGATAATGTATTTATCAACATCCTCTTGAATTTCTTGGGTTTTACGCAACACTAACATAAGCAGATGAGATCCTGCTGTGTGTCACTCTGATACTGTGCTATGCTCTACTTCACTTTCCAACGGGTCCTGTATTTTAGAATTGTCTAAGTGTATGTCAACAAAACACACGCACCCTCACTCTGGCTTTGGTTTTCATCTACATTCCTTTAAAATCCACTTTTAGACAAGTATTCATAAGCCTCTTCCAAGAACTTGAAAAAATGCTGACTGTAAACTCAATAGCAGAAAACATGTCATTACTGTCCACAGCTGTAGGTAAATATGAGGTGACATAGACTTAGAAAAATAAAACTGGAATAGGTTCTTCAGCTCAGACAGAGCAGGCACTTCAGACAAAGAATGTAGGATTTTAAGAAGTTAAGACTACCTACGTTCTCATACTAACAAAAGGTAAAATGCTACTCTACTTTTGTTTTATATGCTGTCAATATTAGCAAGATCAGATTGGAGTGTTCTGTTTCATCATCTCCTCCTGTACATAGATCCACTACAGAACCCAGTGGCAATCCTACTGCCAGAAACCATGTTCCCCACAGACGGTTGCAAGAAAGCCTAGAGACTTTTTGACTATGTGTCACATTCCTAGGTTCTTCTAAATATACTACTAGCATCTCAGAAAGCAACAAAGCAAATGCTGTGTAAACTTTAAATCATTAATCATTTTTCATTATTGTTAATCTCTTCCACAATAGCTTTTTAAAATACACCAACTGATATGTAGAAAGGTATATCTAAGTATCTTCAGAAGGTATACCTATGGAAGTATATATGCAAGATATGTCTGAGACAGTAGTGTGTTTCAAATCACCTACATTCTAAAATAATAGGAATGAGACAAAAAATAAGAGATATGAAAAGTCACTTTCATGTTGATATATAACCCATGTAAATAAGCTTTATTAAAAGCAGCAGCTGAATTAGATGGTGCCTTTTACACACTTTTTCTCATACCTTGACTTCTGCTTTGGTACTGCATTGTCCAAACTGGATTCAGATTGATTCTGTACTTCCTTTTAACATGAAAAAAATAACTTCCTTCCTGTCTTCCTTTTTCATCTATGAATACACCTGTACAGCTGATTAATTCACTAAGAACCCTTTTATCTACTTTCTGTGAGAAATCTGTACACAGTTGATAATTGCTAGATACCAAATCTGTGGATGGAAGAAAGAGCTACTGCTTGCAGTATCACAGAACTTCTTAATTATTTATTAATTGTTTAAAAGTATGCTGCCCTGCAAACCCTGTGGCTATAGGCAATGAGCACACTTTGTGCTTAAAGAGAAGAAACAGAATGCACTGACAGACTTAGAATCCCAAAGTGTGCTTAAACATTCCAAAAGCAAAACATTATCATAAGCAGTCATTTACAGAAAAAATGGAAGAGGCCAATTCCATCAGAATGATCTGCAGTTTAAATGGACCGCCAGCCTTGCTGTGAAACAGCTGAGGATGGAGAGAGGTCTCTCTATACTGACAGACAGATAAGCACACTTATCTATAAAGCAAAATCATCCCACTTTTTTTTTCCTGATTTCCTTCAGTATATGAACATTATAGGAATGCTGAAATAGTGTTTTCTGAGCCCCATATGCTTTATATTCCAAAGATCAGTAACTTTTCTATTTTTAACATTAATCGATGTGCACTGGGGAATGGGGGCATGCAGAAGAGGGGAATGAAAATTGTAAGAGCACATCTATAACCAGACCAGCTCTTTATATTTTATAATGATAATCAAGAGTACTGTAAATGCAAAAACTGATTCTTAATTACATTTACTAATCTACTTTTCCTTCTGCATTTACAGTAGGTAGATGCAATCTGTACTCACAGGTGGCACTAGTCACATGCGTGCTTACAAATTAGGTTGGCAGCCCTTTTTATTGGCTCTAATTTTCCTTGTCAAAATGTTCCATGTTAAATTTTAACATCATTGTTTTGATGTTTATAATATTTCATCTTTCTTGCTTTCATCATAAATGTAATGAAATTTGCTTTTGTTTCTTATTTTCAGATTCTAAGCTTTATGGTTTCCTTAGAATAGGAATTATTTAGTCCTGTTGCTACCATTAATATTTTTAAGCTTTTCTATGCAGAGACTGAAAGAACCAAAAGATATATAAGGAGCAACAATGTATTTACGTCCCATGATTTTTAAGCCAATCTCATTTAGAGCCTAGTTAGGGACTGTGAAGATTCACTCCAGTAATTCTACAACTGGGAGAGATCACTAGGATCACACAAGTTGACCAGGCCAAAGTTTTCCCCCAAACTAATTTTAGACTACGTACTATTTCAAAAACAAGTAAAAAAGAATCTGGTCTTGATTAAGGGCTTGGGGGGATGGATATTGGGACCTTTCTAATAGACCACTGTAAATTGTTACAATAATTAACTATCTTCATTTAAAAAACAAAGCAAAACAAAAAATCCCCCCCAAACAATCCCGTGCCTTAACTAAGCCCACATTTGTGCAATTTGCAAAATAATGGAATCCAATTTCAGACACCAGATTTTTTTAAACTCTTGTCAACAAGATTATAGAACCTGGTATTAGAAATTAACTAGAGATCAACTAATTAATCCTTTAATCATCCCTTGAATAAGCTAAATGGACTGAGCTCCTAGAGTCTTTCAGTCTAAGACACTTTTTTCAACTATTTCATGAGCCCTGTGACTTTTCTCTGAACCCATTGCAAATTATCAATATCTCTACAACTAAAAAAACCCAAAATGAAGGAAAATCCTTAGAATTAGCTTACAAATACAAAATCAATTTTTCTATGTTGACTGGAGAGTCCGATGTTTAAATATTCAATGATCACACTTGTCTGGTTTTGACGGTGAGTTTGGGCTGTGGTTTTGCCCAGTAACACAATAAAATAAAATATAACCTGGAAACGAAAAATGGGCATTTTCTACAGAACTGGTGTCATGCAGACAACTTGGTTGTAAACCTACCAATATCTACCGCTTGTAACTCAGGCCAGGATTTAATTAACTTATCAACCCTCCACATTACAAAACTGAAGAAATGGGCAACAAAAAAAAAAAGTATACAGGCATCTTCTTGGTAAGAGCAACATTTCCAGACATTGTCAGTCTCCAAGCTGAGACTATCGTGTCCACGGTAAGGTAAATGTCAGCAACAAACCAGATTTCAACAGTTGTAATACCTTTAAATGATAAAAAAAAAAGGTTTTCTGAAGCTGCATAAAGCAATGGTTTTGGCTGGTTTAAATTAGACAAAGTGGAAACAGGAATCATCACAGAGCTCTGTCTTTCCCATCTCTACAGGCAGTCCCTTCATTAGAGGCCAAAACAAAATACAACAAGCCATTTGACTTTGGCCTCTAACTGTAATTAATCAGCATATAAAAATGTATTCTCTACACAGCAGTACTACATATCATGTAACTGAAGGTCCTTTAGTTTTGCTGCTCTCACTAACTAGTCAGGTTAGTTTGCACCTCCAGAAAAATATGACTGCCTGATCTCTATATCCTTTATGCAACAATACTTGATTATTCCTTTTTTTTCTTTTTTTTTGCCTTAGCAAATCTGGAATGAATTAATTTATAGACAAGCTCAACACTCAAAAAAAAGTGGTTTGGTAGCTTTAGAAGCTTTAAGCATTTCCCAGATCTTTTCAAAATATCCTGTATTAATCCTTTCCCAACCTTTCAAACACTGTCGAAGAAGCTTTGTTATTTTTGTAATCCCTAATTTCTGACACTACTGTATGATTTTTGGCTTCTCAAGATTCTCAAGTACGATTCGTACCTTTGAAGAGTAGTTGTCGTATTAATTGCTTCTCTTACCAGCCCAATCTATCCGAATTAATTCTCCTTCCATTTGTGATTACACAATATCCTTGCATGAATTACCACAATTGCTAGCCTGGAATGTATTACGAGGAAAGCATTTAATGTATTTTTAGCTGTCTTTTAGTATAGCTAAAACAAGAGGAGGAAACAGATAATGTGATCAGGCAGCTCTCTACAGGCCAATGACAAATACACTGTACACATTGTTCAGAAACTTTGGCACTTTCCTTTTTAGATTTATTTTTTTAATTTTATTACTGGCTTGAGAAAAATAAATAGATGGGTGCTGCATAAGCACTGTAAAATTACAGAATTCTGCTGCCTGATCAAAGGGAAGTGGCAAAAGGAAGATGAGTGTGTACCTGAGTTCAGTTTGCATTCCCAATTTTCAGGCCCGGGTCCATCACTCCTAACACCTCATGTGGTTTTTTGCTAGTGCTGTGTGCTATCCAGCACCTACGATAATTAGTCAAGGGAGCAGAAATTTCATGCAGTTTATTCCTCCTAAATAGTATCTGAAAACTCAGAGCAGCTATGTATATAGTCATATACAGCCAGAATTATTCCCAGAATCTTGAAAGTATAAATCTAATAAAATATTCCCTTCCCATGTACCCTGTATCTTTCACTTCCAGCTCTCAGCAAAAACAGAGCATAACTTATAAGTGACAATGTGAGATTTGTTCAACTGATTCGGAGGTTCCGGAAAATAATTCATAAAAAATAAACATATTCTGATGTATTCTATGGCTGAATTCATGCAAGTGTAATATGCAAATCACTGACCATTGCTAAACTGCCACAGAACAAAAACTATGACAAAGCTGTCATACTTTCGCCATTCTTCTGCTGAAATGTCAGTTTAATTGCAAACGGGAAAATACACAATACGTAGTTAATCAACAGCTTTGTTTTAAAAGCAAGGAAGTTCCTAATTTATGTTTGGCCAGCAGAATGATGAAATAAACCAGCTCTTTTCTTACCCTTATTGTACATATTGGTTGGTACTTGGACATCACTGAGACTGATGTTTACAGGCAAGTTATTGAAGTGGTCATTTGGCACTA
This sequence comes from Pterocles gutturalis, assembly GCF_000699245.1. Taxonomy (NCBI): domain Eukaryota; kingdom Metazoa; phylum Chordata; class Aves; order Pterocliformes; family Pteroclidae; genus Pterocles; species Pterocles gutturalis. The sequence continues at coordinate 174,294 of NW_010110475.1, read as the reverse complement.
GAATGAACTCCTTCCCCAGCTCCAGATAGTTTCCTTCTTCATCTCGTTCATTTATGAGCACAGCATTGAAGTATTCATACTGCAACAGAAACAAACATCCAGCATTCTGAATTCACATTCAGCATCAAAAAAAAAAAAAAAAAGAGGTGTAAATGTTTTTACATATCTGTCAATCCATTGATTAACATTTACATGTATCCCCATCTAGAACAGAACAAGAAGATACTTTTATCATCTCTCAGATTCCCTCTGTACTTCTAGTACAGGTACCTTTCTGAAGCCAGATTTATCTCACAAAAACCTCATATTACCTCAGATCTCTGGTTTCCCTGAAAATGTTAAGGGCAGCCTAACACCCTGAACAAACAATGTATGCACTATTTTTAATACAAAGCTCTGGAGATTTAAACCATTGCCTGGATAATTATGTAATGATCATCTCTCTAGTGTACTTCCATCAGTTCAAGAACTGCTATCAGTGCTGAACTTGGCTCTTGACAAACTAAAAGTGTTTTTACTTCACAGGAATATTAACCAAAGCTGTTGTTGCTTACCCAACTGATGCGTACTGACCGACATTTCCTAAAGAAAATATTTACTTCATGCTGAATTTTACAAATGCACATCATAGCAGGTTTTGTAAAATTATGCATACTTTAATATGGACGTACAAACTCAGCAGTGACTTACTTTGAACAAGAAATTATTGTCTGCCTGTTACAGATTCCTGAAGAGTATTTGGCCTATTTTGCACAGAACTATAACCAGATAAGCAAAAGCAATTTAGATAAAATTATTGATTTCTTTACGACCTAGTTTAACCAGAAATTCTATCAAGCTTCGAAGGCAACAAGCAGTGAAGACTACTTTTTAACCTCTTCAACAACCTTAACCCTTGACAAGTTTGTGATGTGTTTCTTAATTGAATGAGACCAAAGTTTAGTGCCTTTGAAGAATCTCAATCTACATCTGAGTCTCTGGCCTAACTATTCATTTGAGAGTAAATCAACATAAATAATATTTAGAAATAAATTTATGCATTCACAGATCATCAGTATCTCTATAACTTGTACAGGGATAAATATATTATACCATTTGCAAAGCTAAAACAGACCAGCAAGTATAAAAACTTAAAAGTCTCTTCACAAGCACTGTTTCTTAGTGTGATGTGCAACTTGTTCTACTAAATGAGAATTAGTTAAAATCTTACAATCTGTACAGTTCTACTAAAAGGCTTGATAATTTAACCAGTATCTTAAATGGAGACTTATTCGGAAAGTGGCTTTCCATATCCTGCTCTTTCAGCTTCTAGTTTTTCAAAATGGCCAACTGTAGTCTGGATTTGAGATGAAAGTAGAATACAAAAGAAGCCACTGTATGTTAGCTAGATTTTGAGGAACTTCTCTGTGTGACAGAAATATTCAGATAAACTCAGTGTTCCATGTACCATTAATCACATATAACAAAGAATGAGACACATCAGTATTTGAAAGTCAGTTTAACAGAAATTAATCCGACATGATTAAACATTTGACCTTAAAGTTATTTTTCTTTAATCAGTTTATACTGAGATAAGCCAAATAATTTATTGCATACATTTCATGAATATATACAGATACTGAATTATAAAGTTCAGGAAAAAAAAACATCGTAGTATTTTTTTTTTTTCTTCAGGAGCCACAGGTAAAGAAAAGAGTAAAGATATAATTTTTCTAAAGCTGTAGTTTAATTATTTAATTAATTACAAAAGTTGTTAGAACTGTTCAACAGTCCCACAGATGCCACCCTTCTCTATACCATTTGCTGGATGTCACTGTTATAGATTTCATTCTTCTCATACCAAAACCCAAAGGATGAAGAAACGTGATCATTTCCAAGAAACACCAGTTCTCATTCTATTTGGGAGAAACCTTCTCCATCTCTGCTTATTATCCAGGTTTATCATGGATCATTAACTGCACTGCATGCCTGCCGACCACATGTGACAGCAGCTATTTCAGTTTACCCTTTCTGCAAAAGCCAGAGACAGTTGGCAGAAGACTTGAAAGCCCAACTTGTATTTCCCATCTTAGTAAGAAATAGAATACTCCCTCCAACATTAAGCCATGCACTAATGACTGTTGTAAAATGCAATCCTACTCCAATTCCAGGCAAAGAAGTAAGCTGTGTAGCTTTTCCATGATAGTATCTAAGTCAGGAAGAAAGGCTGATTTCCATCCCCTGGGAGTACAGCGATAAATAAAATATATTTCATGCTTCTTTCTTGCCAAACACATTTTCTTCATGCCCCTTGGATAGATAAGTTCCAGCAGGGTGAGGATGATTGTTTCATTTTGTTTACAAACCACTTGTTTTCTTGTCCTTAAAGACATGGTTTTGTCTTCCTTTTTCTCTATTGAGCATGATATCCCCTCCACAGCTGCTGGAGCTACAGATAAGCCATTGTGGTGCTTTCATGATGCTTCTTGGCTTTATGAGTCTTATCAGGATTGGCATAGAGAAATCAAAGGGGTTTGAGTTTTTCATTTTCCTATTAAAGACCACCATTCAAACCACTCACAACCACCTAACTCCAAATTTTAACACAAGAGTTGTATTTAAATATTATACTTTAAGCAAAAGGTGAATACATCTGGGGACAAAAGATTCTGTACCAAAATATGTAGCAATATACTGTTCCTCTTTAACTGAATTTAACTTATGTATCATGGAACATTTTCTACAGTAATTCACATGCAGACTTACTTCAAGGATGTAAATTGACTTTGCTCATGGGATTTATAATAGTCTGGAAATGGGAGGAAAAATGGACAGATTTCAAATAAGAATGTCAGAATATACATGTCAATCACCTCTAAAAGAATATTATTTCCTTTCATTCAGGGGGTTATTTTCTCTTCCAAAGGAGTTAATTAGTAGACATCCTCCTTCATCATGTTCTGTAAGTGGCAAGGCTAGCCAAGTATTAAAATCTGCTATATTTGAAATAAATGAAACCACTCGTTTCACAATTAAGGGTATTTAGGACTGATTGTTTCTTTGGTTGATTTAGTATTCACTGATTTATTGGTCTGAGTCTGTATTTTCTCTTTTCTATTCTACAAGTGTATACACAATAATATTATTTATGTAGATTTTTTTAAAGCAAATTGTAGCATAAAATAGTCCTTACAAATTTATTACAAATATCCTGGGTTTTTTTCTGTTTGATTTAGAGGGCTTTGAGGTTTTTATTTGTTGGGGGTTTTCTGCAAGTGGGAAGTCTACAAAAATAACACATTTAAGACAGTCTTGTAAGGTCTAAGGATTAAACAGCAGCTAACACATACAGCGCAAAAATACTACTGAAAAAGATCCACATATAGGCAGAGCTGTTATACAGTGGGCACATTCTTTTGGGTACCTTCCTTCCAGGGAAATTATTGAGTATGACAGCTGAAAGGTGACAGAAGGAAAATTTAAAATGAAAATTGGAGGAAAAAAAAATATTAAAGTAAATCCAGTGGCATTCTGACACTGAATTTGAGAAAATGCCCTAAAGAGGAGAAAGTCCTGTTTGCTGACAACACAAATAACGTTACCTGCTAAGCTCTGGGAGAAAATGACTTCAATTTAATCTTGTCAACGGAGGTCAATCTTTGATGCAACCTTAACTAGGCGAATTCTGAGTGCGCTCAATATAACATGCCAAAAAGTTATTAGTCTAATAAATAACAAAATAATTATCCAGGCTGGGAGCATAGCCAAGCTCTACTATGACTTGACCAATAGGGGAGTTTACACTAACCTTACATACAGACTTGCATGGTGAGCAATATCCTGGAGAAAAGGTAATCAAAGGAAATCTCATTCACACAATCTATTATACGCATCTCAAGATCTAAAAATTAACTTTTATACTTTAGTGCATTTAAATTTCCTCAATTAAACACATTGGGGCTTTTTGTTTGTACTTTCCTTAACAGAATCTGCACCATTCTGAATGTTTGAACAACCATTTTGGAAGCCCCCATTGTGTCATAATGAAGACAGCTTAAAGCAAGGCCATAAAAACTGGGGACAAATAGGAATCTCAGCTTTCATGTGATACTAATATTTTAACCTTGTGAAGAAAGCCTTCCCAAGGCAAGCCAATATAAACTGATCAGTAGTTCTCAATAGAACAAGCACCGGAACATTCTGCCTCAGCAAGGAGCTGATCATATTTGAGACATCCCAAAGAATCACATTGCTAATAGTCTGCAGAACCCCGGGCTGCTTTAACGTACTGGTAGACAGAGACTTATGGGGCTGTTGGGAGATTGATCACAAAATTCTTTTACAGGTTCCTTCAGGCTGACTGGGAAATGCAAGCTGAGCCACAATACAAAAGCGTGTGCTGTATGATCTCAGGATGGCTGCCACAGACGTATGTTAATGCTAATAAGAATTAATTAATCCAACAGGTATCATAGAAAAATTGTGGGAAAGTGCAGGGTTCATGGCATGCAAGGAGAACCACAGGAGTAGGTTGCAAGGTAAGAAGGAAACTTTGAAGCTTTCTGTTCCAGTTTAGCCACTTATTTTGGTATAATATCTCAACTAAACAAGCACCTTGATTACAACGGATACTTTGCTAAGCCATTAGTAATTTAGATCTAAATCTGAAAAGTATTGAGCGTGTATTGCATAATTGCAGCATTGTGGTAGATGAGTGACATTCTCTACTTCCATTTACATTCATCTTATTGAAAACAAATATCTTGTGGTGTTTAAAGTATTTATCAAATATTTGTTAACACTGTAAACAGAATATTTATTTAAATATAAATATTTACTGTGTAATTGAAAAGAAAGATACGTTCTAATGCAAGTTGCCTTTGCAACTTAGAGTACTTGGCACGTAAGAGTAAACATATCAGTTGGTTTCATTCTATTTCAAAATGAAGTATTTTGTTTTAATAAACAAAAGAATGCAAGCCGCTATTTTAGTTGGATATATTTTTTCTACAGTATAGAAATTATTTTAACCAAGACAGCATAAAAAAAAAAAGTCCCATTCACAGAGCTATGAGGACTAGGAAGGTGTAAGAACACAAGTGGGAATGATCTGCACTAACACGTCAGCAGCACTAGAGCAGTGTTGGGTTTACACTGATAATTTTTAACTATGTAAAAAATATTTTCACAGAGTTTCTGCAACCATGCAGCTCATCTAAAGATAAAGCTGGAGGACTCGAAGACACTAAATCAAGGAAAGTTTATGGCATTTGAATTGAACCTCAAAATGCTAGAGCATCAGAGAGAAAATGAAAAAGTAGCAAATAACATGGAAAATGAAGGAGAATGCAAAATCTAGCATTAAATAGCACAGAGAGCTAGAAACAAATGATAATCTGCATATCTATGAGAGTTTCAGGAAATTAGCTACTACCATCATCAAGTTAAAAAAAAAAAGAAAAAGAGGAAAAGTTTATTTTCTCAAGACTCTGACAAGCACGACATCTCCAAAAAGGCAGAAATGTTCGTAATATGTAAAAAACAAAATGAGAAAAGTTATCCTCTCTGAGGGAGATTTGCCTACTTCAAAACACATTGACAACATGCTCCACTCTGGTATTCACGTGCTAACAAAGAGGCAGATATCTGAATGCATATTGATTTCTAAGATTCAAAAAAGGCTCTTCTGACAGTTGTCCAGTAAAGAAAATTTATGTTTTGAAGCATATGATTAAAGCTCTTGTATTCAAGTACTTAGTCTGATGTAGAGAGAGTAAAAAGGGTCATAAAAGCAAACTGCCTCACTCAATGAAAACTGTTCTGAATTTTAAAAACCTTTTAAAATTGAGAAAACTGGAATCTTTTGTTGCAAGATATGATCTTTATAATTTCTGATTATTCCCTGAAAGCTCTTACTTGCTCCTCTATAGGAACTTCCAACACTCTTTTTTCCCTTTTTCATGTCTCCATTCAACAACAAGACTCAGAAAACACCTGGGATTTAAAATGTCGTGATCAGTGCCTCTCTAATTATGAAGTAGTACAGAAATGTTACTTGCATCTTTGCAAAAACAACCAATCTGTTTTCTACACAATCAGGTTAAGATTACCTTTCCCAGGTTATCCATTCCCTCCCAATACGATTACCTTATTAAAGTCGTCTTAAAACAGGATAAATAAATAATACTTAATTATAGTATAAAATCAACTATATCAGCATGTAAATTGATATCACATCAAGGTCTCAGAGGTCTTGTAAGGATTAACTGATTCACTAAAAGTGGCAAGTAGTAAGTAATTATGATGGCTATTTTAAATTATCCACTGAAGTTAAAAAGAGTCACTTTAGATTACAAGTTTCAGATAAAGCCTTCATTCCCTTTACACACAAATAACTTTAAAAATATCTATTTTTACATAGAAAAGCTCTCAAGATTCTTTTCTTTGTCACAAGGCTAAATAAAAACTCTCTGGTCACTCTTAAATTTAGTAAACACAACAAGGACGGAGAAAAGGTTTCCCTAAGGGGCTTTCAGTTTGACATGTCGGACACACGTATCACATACCTTATTGGAGATCTAAGGTTTTTGCTGGGTCTAGAAATGCAAGTGTTCAGTGTGTTCATTTTCATCCACATAAAAATCTTCAGGGAATACTTTCTGCTAAAGAGCAAAATAAATCCCTACTCTGGTGGCACCATAATTTCTGCCTTCTCCTAACGGACACTTGTTAAAAAGACATCAGTTACATCAGTAAGTTCAGAGACAGTTTTCATGTTCCTGCAGAGCTGGAGTGAACCATGGAGACAATTTACTGAAAATTTCTACAGCAGCTTTAACCAGGAGTTTCATGACTTAAGTAAATCATCTTGTAACCAGAATACAATAATGGTAGAGCCATGCATTTGTGAAAGTTGAGCCTTTCAAAACCACATAATTACACCACCAGTGCCAGAAAGCCTGCATCCCAGTCAGTGAGCTTACACTCTAATACCGTGAACCAGTTAAAAGGCAAAAATCTCCAACCTGGAAAATCTACCACTATAGTAGTGTGGCCCTTTAACAAGGTTTATCAGCTCTTGCAGATATTGCTGAGCAAGCACGACAGGAATACTTCTGGGGCTGTGTCAGAAACGCTCTCTCCTGCGCTTTCGCCCTGGCCTCTGCACAGGCAGAGCTCCCTTGGCTCCGGGGTTCTGCTGAGGAGGCACCTTCCCGACTGACTCCTGATGAACACAGTAGAGAACTGTACACTTAATGCTTCCAGTTCAGAAATATACTAATAGAAGAGGCTCGTTTTTCTTGCTAATAAACATGAGAGGTCTGTTGGGCTTTATTTAAACCACACTTTGGAAGAAGCAGCAATTAGCCTAAAACTTTTCACTCCAGAAGGACAAGCTCTGTGCAAGAGCAAAGAAAACAAAGGAGGACTAATAAGCACTTCTGAACACTTGAGAATGTTAAAACATTTTTGAACACATTTGTATCAAGCTTGCTACTACTTCCATGCTACAGTAGTGGTGATCCTCCCTTTTCAGACTAGGAAAACCAAGATACAACATTATGCAGTAATAAATTAAAATTTTTTCAGAGCATTGAAAACCCTCACTCTGCCCTTCATTTCTCCTTAAACCCCTGTAGATCACATCAAGCTAGTGAATAGGCAGGATCAAGATCTTCTATAAAATAATTCTGTAAAAGAATACACTATAAAAGGAAACAGCAAAATTACAGAATTGCTGCAAAATGCAGTAATATTTTCTGAAGTTTTCCATCTTACCACAAGGTAACCAATGAATGGCGTTCAATATAGAACATTAAAAAAACCTCTCCATACAGTTTAAAATCTGCTATAGAAATAGAAAACTAAATTATTTCACAAACAGAAAAGCTGAAAATTTTCAAGTGAAAGCAGTGTAGTTCCATGCATGTTCAGCTCATCTGACACATTCAGGTTGATGACAACCTCAAGGCTGCTTCTAATTATCAGTGGAGAATTATCTGACTACTTTGTGCCTTTTTACAATCATATGCCCTAAGTGTCTTAAGCAGGAAGAAAAAAATATTTCTCAAGCTCTGCATCTTCTCTGTCTCCCATGAGAAGCAACTTTAACCCAGACTCTTCACAGTCTTAGGCGCACATATGCTGCTGCTCTGTACTCAGCAAGAGCTGTATTGTCTCCTCAACAAGATACGCTCAGGGACAGTATGCTATATGTAGTGATTTGCTGGGCTGAGGGCTAATAACTATCCCCAATAAAACAGAAAGTAACAGGCAGTTCATATCCAGCAGTCGACAACACTTGAACACTAACTGTGGCTCTGAATGATGAATTAAACATGTACTTTACCAGATTTTCTTTTTCATACCAACAGGGGATAATCAAAATAATTAAATACTGAAGAGCTAGAGCAGAACAAAATTTCATGGTGCTCACCGCAATCCGAGGTTTGTTTTGTTACTCCCAACCACCCACCATACACACAGGAGGTTAAATTAATATTATTGACTACACAAAGGAAAGCAAAGGAACACGTGCAACGTTATTGAATTTATTTGGGAGTAAAGTGAGAGATGAGATGTTGAGCAACCGAATGTATACAACTCCTCTTCAAATGATTAATGACTCTCTCATGCAATATAGAAATTTGGTCTGCTAAGCCCACAGTTGAAATAACAAGACCACGATGATGAGTTAATTTAATAAAAGAAACACATGTCTCCGGAATCACACAGTTCTGGGGGGAAAAAAAAAAAATAAAAAAAATGACAACAGCATCTATTTTACTCAGGAAATGAATTAGAAGTGTTTTTTTAAAAAACAAAACAAAACAAAAAAACCTGGTCATTAAAATACTTAGTCTACAAGGGGTGGTGGAGGAGAAAAACTCTAAACCTAAGAGGATATTTTACAAGCTATAGTTATGTGCTAATATATCGGAATATTTTAACTTTCAAGTTACACTGAGAGAACTCTCCAAACCTGTCGATCATCCTAAGAACAGCAGGCCTTCTGATGGCATTATTGCTGAAATGCAAGTATCACTTCTCTGATTCCTTACAGTGCTGCTTTGCATTGATTTTATGAATAAAGTTTAAAAAAAACAAAAAGAAAATACTTTTAAATGTTACTCTAAGTCTTTTCTTGACTTCATTCAACAAGCATGAGTCCTAGATATAGAAATTCAGGATTTGCAAAAACCATCTGAGGCAGATTTGCCTCAAATACTAGTTTATATTTGGCCTTCGAGCTATGCTGGGGTGCAGGGTGGGAGGGTGGAAAGGGGGCAGGTTAAGAACTTGGATATTGCAAAATATCTACATAGGTAAAATGAACACCTGCACACTCTTCACTTCCTGAGCTTGTGCAAATAAGTGAGTGGTACAGTCCAAGAGTAGTATCATGAACTACAAAAATGGCCTCTGTGTTTTCAACTTTTAACCATTTTTCACATCAAGCATGGACAGGCTAACGATAAATATAACAGCAGCAAAAAAGAAACACATTATACAAACTGAACTTGTCAGAGAAACATCATGAAACTATCTGAGTCTGTACGATTATTTCTTCACTATATTAAAGCCTCAGATACTCATGGAACAGTTTACACCAATGCTCACTGAGCTGTAGACTGTGTTGCTGTCTTACACCTGTACATAACTTCAAAGCTGCGGCCAAATCATGGGATAGTTTAAGGCTCTGTGAAAGCAACTGAAGAAACCAGTTACTAGATTTTCAGAAACATTACCATTTTCTATGTTCCAGCTGCAATTTGTCTGTAATCCAGCTGGCACTTTTATCTATTCTGAACCAAAACAGATAAAGACTTTTAGAAAAGATGATCAGGCAAATCAAGGCAACCAAAGACATAAAATTCTAGTTTGAAACCCCCCATCTGGGTGATGGGATAACTGGCAGTTTTATTAATCATCTTCTCCACATTCCAGCTTGCTTCCCAGCCTTGTTTACCAGCACTAGAAGTGCAGGCTAAAGAGGTGGGAGAGATAACATCTTCCAAAAACTCTGAGGAATCCAAGAAACATTCCTACTAAGGGCCTTGCGTGAAGTGATTTCCTGAGAATTGAGGAAGACACCAGTGGACAATAGCAGTCCAGACTGGGTTACACAGTGCTTTTATGTGTTTCCCTCAGCTCGGCTTTTTAGGAAAGATCACACACGTAGAGGCCTCTCAGCCATATAAACAAATTAAAAACCATTTTGCAGCTCTCTTTAGTTACTCTCTCTAAACATCCTAATTTCCTATTTCACTGCTCCCTTCCTGTCTCTGGTTTAAAGAATAAATTGAAAACGACAAGACATGAGAGGGAATACAGCATCATTCAGTCACAAATGCGTCTGAAATGCTCATCTAGGAAAAAGCATGAAGAACCCTTCATTCCTACCAGATGTTTATCTACGATTCTCCTTCTTTTGTTACCAGAACATCATATGAAGAATGACATTTTTAAAGGCACACTTTTTTCTTGATTGTGATTATCCTCTTAATAGAAAATATGATATACAGATATAGAAATACCCCTGCATGTGTTTGCATTGAAGGAGAAAGCTCAATGTACAGAGATTATATAAGTTGTTAATTATGATTTGCAGGAAAATCCTATGCTGCCTTTAAACATTTATTGTAGAAACAAATATTACTGGAAATATAATGTACTCCCTTATAGAAAAGATTTACCAGTTTTGAGTATGTTGTCTCTGAGCTTATTGCCACAGCTAAAACAATATTCATAAACATATAATCATATTTAATGTTTTAAATAGTTGTTTTAATGGGTAATGACTATATTTAATGTATCTTCCATGCCAATATTCATAAACATATAATCATATTTAACGTTTTAAATAGTTGTTTTAATGGGTAGTGACTATATTTAATGTATCTTCCATGTTTGCTTCATTTCAAGTCTATGACAAAAATGACACGTAGTGCCAATAGCCTTCCCTGAAAAACAGAGGCCATAAGCTATCCAACCACTGCAATTCGATGTCATCCTGAACAAAAGGCTTAACCCACAGGAGAAAATATTTGAAATAATGAAAAATGTGTGAGGCTGACCCAGAGGTTATTAATTCAGACTTCCCAGACATAAGTTTACTACACAGATGACTTAATATATGTAGATTCCAAGGGAGAAATTACACTAGATATTGTTACACTTGCCTTCAACTGCCAGAAAAAGATCCTCCCTCCTAAATAAGGTGCCACAAAAGCACTTCATTAAGCAACCAGCTTGTCATTAGCTATTTCATTGAAATAATATATAGAGTGACTAGACCACACAGGGATCTGCACAACAATACATATAACATATCACGAAGAAACCCTGAAATGTAATACACATCTCAGCCATTTACTGATCTGTAGTTTAAACAAACATAGAGACCTAAACCAGACTCATAAACTTCAGTGACAAAAAATATTTTCAAAGACAGAAGGTCTTATGCTAATGGATACCATTCAAAATGCCTAATGTAACACACATCATCTTAAAACAGAAATACACCACGGATAATTCCTCAGCAAACATTCAGGTACTTAGAGTACAAATATGAGCTTAGGTTTACCTGACCTATATGCTGATGCTGAAAATTTGCAGAGTTTGTTTATAGTAAAGCTGATTGGGAGTAATGAAACAGCATCCCTGAATTTTCTCCAGTTTCCATTCTGAATATTACTGCATTTGGAAAGGGTTTTACAAGCGGAAGACTTATTATCAATACAAGATTATTTTCCAATCAGAATAATGTCTGTACTTATCTATCTATCTCCTGTACTTTAACCGCTTTACAAATGACTTGCATATTTGTCACCGTCTTGGGTTCAGTTAGACAGTGACAAGCCCTAAATACTTCAAGGAAATGACATATATTAAATTAAAAAAAGCTTCTCATCTCTGTTACTGCTATGCAGAGACTTTGCACTCAACGCTAATAGTGGTTCCTGCAGCTGAAAACAATAGCTGTCCCTTTATCCTGAAATGTATATCTGTCTAAGGAGCTAATCTGATAACGATACCACTTTTATGTACAGAAGAATTAAGAGGGTTTCCAAATGCATATTTTAATAACCCACTCCCCAAATCCTCTGTATGAGTGTGCCTGAGAAGATGAAATAATTTTGACTTTTAGTGCTTCTTTGCAGCAATAATTCTTAACGGCTCCCAGGCATTCATACAGTCAGCAGTGGCCAAAGAGCAAACCACCTTCGTCATCTTCACTAAGGACATTTAGAAAGAGATCAGCAGTGCTGATAGTTCAAGACCCAAACATTCAGTACCTTTTCCTGTGCTCGCAGCTCAAAGTATTAATGCACAACACTGGCATGTCCTAAAGTTCCAGTGTGAATTTGGGTTTCTCCTAGCTGAGCCTCACAACAACTAGTGAAGCCCAGGATTTTGTCAGGTAAAAGTTAACAAACGGGAAAAGATAACACAGACCTCAAAATACAGCCATACCTCTACAGTTCTCCATGGAAAGCAGCAAGATTAGCTCACTAACATTTTTCCTCCTTAGCTCCGATATTCAGGTTTCTCAAACCTTCACAGTGTTTCCAATAGCAGTATTTGTACATCCCATCATACTGCTGCCAAATGTTCCAGCAGACCAGCTGAGGAACTATAAGACAGTAACAGGTGAAAAGCCTCACCCTCTGTTTCTCTTTTATTCTGTTCATTCTTTGTTTCTTTCTGTTCTTCCTAAATCTAGTTTATATGAAATGCAGATGAAGCTGAAGCAGCACACATATCAATCACGCAGCCGCCAGAAGTAAAAATTTGAGCAAACAGGATAAAATGAGAAACTCCTTATTTTATGCCAGCCTTGCTGGAGTCTTACTATTTGAGGCTCTGCTATTAACTACAAATTAGTAGGTTAATGAATTTCAAGGAAGAATGACGGAAGTCTAAATGTTGTTTCCAAAACTCAAAGTTTTCTGTCCCACTTCAAGAAGACAGTAATTTCTTTTACTTTAAATTAGAAAAGTCAAGCATATCTATATACTTCCATAATGAAAACTTGCTGAAAATTATTTGAGTCTTCAATACATCCTGATCTTTAAAGACTTTGTCAAAAAATGCCGGGGGGGGGGGGGGGGCGGGAAA